>NC_081558.1:92639552-92715946 GCF_022355385.1 Mustela nigripes
ATCAACACCCAAAGAACAAATAATCCAATCAAGAAATGGGCAGAAGACATGAACAGACATTTCTGCAAAGAAGACATCCAGATGGCCAACAGACACATGAAAAAGTGCTCCATATCACTTGGCATCAGGGAAATATAAATCAAAACCACAATGAGATATCACCTCACACCAGTCAGAATGGTTAAAATTAACAAGTCATGAAATGACAGATGCTGGCGAGGATGTGGAGAAAGGGGAACCCTCCTACACTGTTGGCAGGAATGCAAGCTGGTGCAACCACTCTGGAAAACAGCATGGAGGTTCCTCAAAATGTTTAAAATAGAACTACCCTACAACCCCGCAATTGCACTACTGGGTATTTACCCTAAAGATACAAACGTAGTGATCAGAAGGGGCACATGCACTCGAATGTTTGTAGCAGCAATGGATAAAGAAAATGTGGTATATATACACAATGGAATACTCTGCAGCCATCAAAAGAAGTGAAATCTTGCCATTTGCGACGACGTGGATGGAACTACAGGGTATCATGCTTAGCGAAATAAGTCAAGCGGAGAAAGACAACTATCATATGATCTCCCTGAATTGAGAAAGTGGAGATGGAACATGGGGGGTTAAGGGGGTAGGAGAATAATAAATGAAACAAGATAGGATTGGGAGGGAGACAAACCATAAGAGACTCTTAATCTCACTAACAAACTGATGGTTGTTTGGGGGAGGGGGGTTGGGAGAAGGGGAGTGGGGTTATGGTCACTGGGGAGGTACGTGCTTTGGTGAGTGCTGTGAGGTGTGTAAACCTGGCGATTCACAGACCTGTACCCCTGGGGATAAAAAATATATTATATGACTAAAAAAAAAAAATCTGCCTTCAACTCTGGTTATGATCCCAGGGTCCTGTGATGAGTTCCATATCAGGCTCTCTGTTCAATGGGGAGCCTGCTTCTCTCTCCACCTGCCCCTCCCCCAGGTTGTGCACACGCTCTCCCCACCCATGCCCCCTGACAAATAAATCAAATCTTTTTTTTTTTTTTTTTTTTAAAGAATGAGGGAAAGAGCAAACACAAACAGGAGGAGCACCAAAGGGAGAAGAAGCAGGCTACCTGCAGAACAGAGAGCCCAATGTGGGGCTTGATTGATCCCAGGACCTTGGGATCATGACCCAAGCTGAAGGCAGACACTTAACCAACTGAGCTGCCCTGACACCCCAATAAATAAACTCTTTAATAAATAAATTAAATAAGAGCAGTAAGAATACTGTTGCCAGCCAAATCACATTGCTCCGAAGCTCTTGGATCCAAGAAAGGACAGTAACTTACAGCAATGACAAAATATCTGACTGATGACAGGTACACACTTGAATTTGAAAAGGCACTCTCAAATGTTGCAGACAGAAAATCAAATAAGTATTCTGCTTAGGAATGCAGTCTTGGATTCTGCTGGACACATCCTTCCTGAACCACAAGGGCAAGATTTTTGTATGAAGGCTCAATCCAGGATGCCTGGGTGGCTCAGTCGTTAAGCATCTGCCTTTGGCTCAGGTCATAATCCCAGGGTCCTGGGATCGAGCCCCATGTCAGGCTCTCTGCTCAGTGGGAAGCCTGCTTCTCCCTCTCCCCTTGCTTGTGTTCCCTCTCTCATTGTGTCAATGTCAAATAAAAAAAAAAATCTTTAAAAAATTATTATAAAAAAAGACTCAATCCAACCATATTTATTTCAAATATACTTTATAGTGTATTTGTATATTCCATTCTCTACAGCATGACCAAAAAAGGGGGGAAAGAATGTGTCCATAAAATATTCTCAAGAAAAAAAACAATGAAAACATGAGTTTGATCTGGAAAGGGGGGGGGTCAACTTTTAATTTACAAAAGGCAATACCAAAAAAGAGAGCAGAAACACTAGCAATGAATGATACAGGGTGGGGAAGGAAGCTAACTAAATGCCAAGATTATTCAACATGTTTAAGGAAGTATTCATTCCTATTTTTGCTACATCCTAAAACATGTCCCAATGATCAATTTTTTTCTGTATGTTTGGCACTATAAAATTAAATTTCTTTTTATCATATTATCACATGATTCTATCAACATTTGCCTGGTATGTCTCAGAAAAATGAAAAATTAATAATGTTAATCCTGTAAAGTCTAGGAAATCCATTACATATCAAAAGAAATTTTATTCTTTTTAAAGATTTCGTTTTTGCTAGAGAGAGAGCACGTGAGCAGTGGGGAGGCCAGAGGGAAAAGCAGGGAGCTCCGTGAGGAACTCAATCCCAGGATCCTGGGATCATAACCAGAGGGGAAGGCAGACACTTAACTGACTGAGCCACCCAGGCTGCGCCCTCAAAAGAAATTTTAAAGTTCATCAGTAATTTTTCATCAAAAATTTTAAAGTTCACCTCCTTGAAGTTTACCTGGGGCACACTTAGGACTACCACAGCAGAGAAAGGAAGTAGCAGAGGAAGAACAAGTTAGGCTGGGATACAATCACAACAAAGACCTCAGAAGACACCATTGGAAGCTGTGAGTGAAGCTAGGAACTAGGAACGTTGGGGCAAGGGAGCCAGGTCTTTAATGGACTAGTCTTTAGATGCACGCTACTCCCAAGAAGGGTTGTGAGCTTGGCTTGGCTCTCTTCAAGCCAAGGGCAATTGAAAGGGACCTTTGGGAGCAACACTCCCCATAATTAAGAGAATAAAGTCCTTCAATCCTGAAGTGGGGATTTGGGTAATGCATACCTGGCATCCACTATAATAGTAAATTCTGTAACTGTACAAATCTCATCAATTTTGAGTTTTAAAAAATGTAATGAATAACAATGAAGTGCCATTAAAATTGACTTGGTCCTCCATTTCTTAAAGCTAAAAAATGACTAAATACCTAAGTTCCTTCCAGCTCTAAAATTCGATGATTCTAAGATTTTACAGCAAGATTTATAAGAGTGCATCAAAAGTCTTACAGTTGGATATCGGTAATTGTTGAGGTGATAAGTATATTAAAGTCCTATTTTATACACTGAAATTTTCTGTATGTTACAAAATAAAATCCAATAAATACTTGGCATGTTTCCCCTTCCCCTCATATTTTCAAAATACCACAGGCTTTAATACTTAAATATTCTCCCCCTTTCTCCACCACCTGTTCTCCCCACATCCACTCCCCCTGCAACACACACACACACACCCTTTTCTTCTTTCTTCTCCCATCCTCTACTGCCTCTGGCTCCAATCCTTTCAGTTACCCACCTAACTGTATTCAACATACCTTCTCACTTCCACCTTCAACCTTCCTTCCCTATAACAATTTACCTTCCAATTATTCATACACTAAATTATTTTTCCCTAGATTTCATCTTTTAATAGAAGGAAAAATTGCTAATCCCAAACCAACGTGCATTTCTGGTTGATCACTCTTCCTTAAAATGCTCTCTTCCCTTTTCCCCCAACACTTGTCTCCTCCACCTCTTTTACATCCTCTTCCTCTGTCTTCTCCTTAATTTCAGGATTCCCCATGTATCTGTATTAAGATTGATCATTCTTACTCCATTCCAGTATTCCACAGTAATCTTGGGTCACAGACCCCTTTGAGAATCCAATTATACATATATGCAAAGACACAAACTGTTGCACAGAATTTCATGGGATCATGAACCTTTTTTAAAGATACCCCAATTAAAAGTTGTGCCATACATTCCTTCCAGAGTGATTTGCACATAAATTGGTACAATTACCACTCGTAAACTGGTGACTTCTGAATCTTTACATGCAGCTCTAATCTTCTCTGCTGACCCCAGACCCACATATCTAACTGCCCACTAGGAATTTCATGTCTCCTTTGATTACTCACAGACAACTAAAACTTAACATGAGCAAATATAAACATACTTCCCCTAAACCCTCACCTAAAAACCTGCTCCTCCTCCTGCATCCTTATTCTCTTGGATACTGACATTATTCACCCAGAAATCAAACCACATAAGCTTGAAACCATCTAGACTCTTCACCAGAATTCCACATTCAATCTCCAGAGTCTCAATGCATATAGTTTCTAAGTCACCCTTCAAGTTTTATTCCAATGACTACTGCCTTAGTTGAACCCTGATCATTCCTCACCCCAAACACTGCAAGTTTTCTAACTATCTCTTCCTGCCTCAACTTCAACTGCTCCAATCAGTCCACCCTCCACACTATCACCAAATAATCTTTCTAAAACACAAATCTGATTATGTCTTTCTTCTTTTCAAAACCCCTCATGAAGGCATAAACACTGCCAAACACACAAACACACCACTCACCACTCACCTTCAAGCAGCCTTTAAAATCCAGTCTTTGGAATGACATAAAAGGCCTTTCAGAATGTCACCTCCACCTAACCTCCCCATACCATTAAGCTTTCTCCATACCCCATTCCATTCCATTTCATACAAACTTCATACTCCATTCTCACCTACCACTGACCATTCCAAAACACGCAATGCTTACTCATTCCTCTGTTTAGTGCTCTTCCTAGAACATTCCTTCTTCCTTCCTTGAAGAATAAACTATAAGAATTCCTCAAATATGACCTCCAAGAGGAAGCCTTCCTCAACCCTTACCCCACAGTTTGTTCAAAAAGCACTTATCACATTCTCCTATTACAGCACTTATCACATTATATTGTCACCATTCAGGGGGTCTCACTCACTCAAGGCCAGAAACTTATTTATCTCTTTATCTTTAAACCACTGTTGGCACATAAGCAAGCACCTAATAAATGTAAAATGAATGAATCACAAAAAGTACGTTAGAGGAATGCCTGGGTGGCTCAGTGGGTTAAAGCCTCTGCCTTCGGCTTAGGTTATGATCCCAGGGCCCTGGGATCGAGCCCCTCATCAGGCTCTCTGCTCAGTGGGGAGCCTGCTTTGCTTCCTCCTCTCTCTCTGTCTCTCCACCTACTTGTGATCTCTCTGTCAAATAAATAAATAAAATCTTTTTTTTTAAAAAAAAAAGCACATCCGAGTTGAGAGTGACCTTGGAAATCAACTTGCTTCGCTTTAACCAAGACAGACTTTCATAAGATTACATAGCTTGTTACTGGCAGTAAGGAATAGAAACAGAATCTATTGATTCCCAACCTAGAGTTCTTTGTACGGATCCAGCACCATCCCTATTTCTGCTATTAAGTCCACAGCATCCATAAAGACAATTTCAGTTTCCTTCCATTTATCAGAAAGAATGATCACTGAAATTGGGCCATAGCAATCAATAATTAACCATAAGATGTAAAACCTTTTGGGGAAAAGAAGAAACAGGAATGGCTACTGGCAATAATGGGGAGGAGAGGGGAGCCAAGGAAAGGCAAAGGCAGGATGGATGCTCAACATATTTTGTGAGGGTCAGGAAATCCTTACCGCACAGAAACTGGAGCTCCAAGAGTCCTGCCTGGATTCTCTATACACCAAATTCAGTATCTAAAGTTAATCTTAAATGTTCCAAGTAAACACATAAGCTATATAAAACATTGTACTATCTTCTCTGTAAAGAGATTCCAACGAAAAAGCTCAGCCTATTACATACTGGTCTAAGAATTTACAGCATTAGAAACCTTAACTGACAATTCTATGTATATATTAAATGTGTGAATATGTGTAGCATGTATGTACAAAATAAGTAAATATATATGTATTAAATTCCTAGAATTAGGATGAGATGGTTTAGCCTAGATTCAGTCTCCAAAAGCAGTATCAAGGTACATGTAGGGTGAGAGGATATACTTCTCCCATTGTCAAAAGTCTGACAGAGGGCAACAATAATCCTTCCATAATTCAACCCACAGATTTAAATATCTTAAATACTCCATTCCCTACCTTTTCCAAATGAAGAGTTAACTTTTTAGGCTATTTTCAGTCAAGAAAGCATTTCCCTTTCCTCAATCATTTAAGCAAATAATTTCTGAGGCCCAGCTATACTGCCAAGCACTGTGCCAGAGCCCACCACTCCCATTTAAAAAAGGATTCTCAAACCTTTTTTACATCTCTGAATTACAGCACCAAAATTACACCCAAAATTAAAGATGTAAAATATGTTTTCAAACAATAACTAGAAAGGTATCTCCTAGATATATACAAGAAAATAATCTTTGAATTCAGTTAAGGACAAAAACAACACTACAAAAAGATCATATGTATCACTTAGCAATGAGCACAAGGGCATGAACTGTTCTGAACAATTACACTTTTTTTTTAAAGAGTTTTCCTATTTTCATTACAGATTCATTTATCAGAGAGAGAGCACACAAGCAGTGGGAGTGGCAGGCAGAGAAGCAGGATCCCTGCTGAGCAAGGAGCCTGCTGCAGAACTCAATCCCAGGACCCTGGGATCATGACCTAAGAGAAAGGCATATACTCAACTGACTGAGCCACCCAGGCATCCCTACAACTGTTCTTAAAAAGCCTGTTTTTAGTCTTGCAAAAAACCAGCACCAAATACAGTTTTTGCAGGCATACGATGAAGTCTAAACCTCTTAAAAATCTTTTCATTAGGCAAAATTCATGAGCATGAGTGCCACTATAAAGAATAATGAGCTCGGGAACCTGGGTGGCTCAGTGGGTTAAGCCTCTGCCTTCGGCTCAGGTCATGATCCCAGGGTCCTGGGATCAAGCCCCACATCGGGCTTTCTGCTCTGCAGGGAGCCTGCTTCCTTCCTCTCTCTCTGCCTGCCTCTCTGCCTACTTGTGATCTCTGTCAGATAA
This sequence comes from Mustela nigripes, assembly GCF_022355385.1. NCBI lineage: Eukaryota > Metazoa > Chordata > Mammalia > Carnivora > Mustelidae > Mustela > Mustela nigripes. Next base: position 92,646,282 of record NC_081558.1, read on the forward strand.
ATAAAGAAAAAATCTTAAAAAAAAAAAAAAAAAAAAAAAAAAAAAAAGAATAATGAGCTCAAGTCAAAGAGAGATGAATTTGAGATCAGAGAAAAACATCTAAGAAGCTGTTGTTGGTGCTAAGAAGACAGGACCACTTTCCTTAGTACAGATTTTTAATCCAGGTCTTTAAATTTTTTATTGAACATCACTTAAATATGTTCCCTTAAACTTCCACATATTTATTTTAGTAGTAAACGAAAAAGCAAATATATGCCCCAAAATAGCAATACGTCCAATGACAAATGAAGGTTTCAAAGAAATTCTTAGTTCTCTCAGTATTTAAGCTGCTACATTCTAGATCACCATCAGCCCCCTTGTAGGAGAGAAAAATATGCATTTTAATAAAAAAAATAAGGAAGGAAATAATGACAGATATGCAGAAGTCACTAAAAAATGGTGATACAGAATGGAGTATCTTGGCCACTTGACCAAGTAAGTAATTATTTAAAAATTCATTGTACCAATTACATCATTTTAAGTAACTAAAGTAGTACTACAATGATACCAGTGACAGCTAAACATGAATGCCAGGGAAATGATGGGTTGAAAAAACACAAATTCTATTTTCAGTTTGAGAAAAGGAATACAATTAGTTTGCTGTGAAATGAAAATTAACAGTTAAACCTGCAATTTTAAAAGTATGAATGTTACTCAAGCTATTATGCTGTTTACTAAACTTCTGAGTTTACTTCAGTTTCTTCACTTTAATGTCTTTGGTTAACCTAAAACTATGAAAAATACTTCCTGATGCTCTTAGTGATGTCATAGTTTATACAAGGTAAGCTTCACCAGTCAACTACTATTACAAACTAAAAAAAACCAAACACACCAGATTATTAAATGAATGATATATAACCACTCAGAACCACAACACAGCCATAAACTCAAGTCATACCTCATTTCATATTCTAATAAGATTTAAAAGAGAAAGTCAGAAGTCATTTATCTTAATAATTATTTACGGGAGACTTTTATAGTGTTTTGTGGTTACAGAGCACTTTTGTAATATTCCATTAATTTCATATTTTAGCAAAGCAATATTGGTCTCACATTAAATTATTACCAGTAAGATAATACAGGCTGGTCAGTCACAATTAAGTTGAACAACCTAGCATTAATCAAATTAATCAATATAAATTCAGTTCCAGATTTCCAAAACTAGTGTTGTATTTAATCAGAAGGCATAAACTAGTTTGTCTTTATGTTCTCTTGGAGAGTCATCCCAAAACACATTCGTGTCTTAAAACTGAATACTATCAAGAAACTTGCTTATTAACACAGCATTGCTTACATTTATTGGCACACATTCTTTTTTTTAAAGTCCATAAATAAATAAGTAAGTAAGTAAGTAAAAATCTTTTAAAACAAAATTGAAGTGCTCCTGACATGAAGAGTATTCCAAGATATCACTACTATCATCCTAAGGTAAATACTAAATCACCTATGTGTCTCCTCCAGAATTTCTGAAGAAACTTCCAGGAATGTACATTTTTAAAAACCTTCTCATGTAATTCTAATGCACAACAGAATTAGAATTAGGAACCACTAAAGATACTTTCCACCTTTTTTGCCTTGATGCCATATTTCACAGTAACAAGAACTCCTGGGTGTTTCTTCTAATCATTTAAGTGGGAAATGTGATGAAATAATTTTTTTTTTAATATTTTATTTATTTACTTGAGAGAGAGAGTAAAAGAGGGAGGATGAGAGAGGGGAGAGGGTCAGAGAGAGAAGCAGACTCCCTGCCAAGCAGGGAGCCCTACGGGCAACTCGACCCGGGACTCCGGGATCATGACCTGAGACAAAGGCAGTCGCTTAACCATCTGAGCCACCCCAGCACCCCTGTGATGAAATAATTTTAAGAAAAAAATTAATCAGCATTTTATTAAAGATTATACTATAAAATTCATACTAATAAAGTCTACAAATTATGACTTCTAACTAACAAGGACTTCTAACTAATAAGATACTAACGTATTTTATTAAAATTATGCTAAAAATGGATTTTGGTGACTACTCTAAAATGATGTTATGTTATTTGTAAACTCATGAATGCTAAAATAGAGTTAAAAACAGGAATGCAACTTAGTGTTTGGAATTCTTGTATTTTTGAGTTTAGAAGACAGCTGGGAGGCCAAGACAGCTTGACTTCTCCAGAGTACAGGGAAAGAGGACTAGAGATCTATAGGTCTCTTTTTTCTAAATTCCAATTAGTTAACATAAAGTGAAACATTAGTCTCAGGTGTATAATACAGTGATTCAAAACTTTCATACATTATCCGGTGCTCATCCTAAGTGCATTCATTAATCCCCATCACCTATTTAACCCATCCTGCCACCCACCTCCATGCTGGTAACCATCAGTTTATTCTCTATAGTTAAGAGTTACACATCTGAGGGTGCCTGGGTGGCTCAGTGGGTTAAAGCCTTTGCCTTCAGCTCAGGTCAAGATCCCAGAGTCCTGGGATGGAGCCCCAGGCTCTCTGCTCAGTGGGGAGCCTGCTTCCCCCTCCTCTCTGTCTTTGCCTGCCTCTCTGCCTACTTGTGATCTCTGCCTGTCAAATAAATAAATAAAATCTTAAAAAAAAAAAAAAAAAAAAGAGTTACACATCTCTTTCAAGTCTTCCACAAAGGGGTAGTAATTAGCACATGTGTATGAGAAAACTATCTCAGGCTGAAGAACGAACCTCCAGAAAGGAGCAAAGAGAACAATCACTATAACGTAGAAGCAGTACCTATTCCCACCATTAAGAGTAAGAAAACTCCCAATTCACAAGGGATGAATCAGACAGAGTAATCAGAAGGTTCTTGCCTTAGTAGTATGAAAAAATTAGCCCCTAAAGGCAGTTCTGGTCCCACCCAACAAAAGCTTAAAAACAAGCCTCAAGAGGATCAAACTCTTCCCAAGTAATTTAACCTTATCCCAAGAACAAAGAATACTTACATTACAAAAATATCCATCAACAAGGTAAAATATTAACAAGATAAAATTTACAGTATCTGGCTTTGAATCAAAATTAACTAGGCATGCAAAAAAAGCAGGAAATTTGACCCATAATGAGCAGAAAAATCAGTGAACAGCTAACACAGAAGGGACAGATGACAGAATTAGTAGAGCAGAACATTAAAAATTAAACTTATTTTAACCATATTCCATATATTCAAAATTGTTGTATGCACCTAAAAAGAGAGCTTCAAAACACATGAAACAAAAACTAATAGAACTCCAAAGACAAACTGATAAATCCATAATAAGAGGTTTCAACACTTCTCAAAAACTGACAAACAGAGAATCAGCAAGAATAGAGAAGATATGGGGCACTGGGTGGCTCAGTCAGTTGAGCATCTCGTCTCCCTTTGGCTCGGTTGTGATGTGGGGGGGGGGGGAAATCCTGGAATTGAGCCATGCATCGGGTTCCCTGCTGGGTGGAGTGCCTGCTTCTCCCTCCCCCTCTGCCTGCTTCTCCCCGTGCTTGTGGCTCTCCTCTCTAATAAATAAATAAAATCTTAAAAAAAAAGAAAAAGAAAAGAAAAGAATAGAGATTTGGACAACACTATCAATAACTTGTGAAGATGTCTTAGTTGACCAGAAATACCATGAACCAACAAATGTTCTCTGACTGCGTAACAAGATAAAGCAATCTTGGGGCGCCTGGGTGGCTCAGTAATTAAGCATCTGCCTTCAGATGGGTCATGATCCCTGGGTCCTGGGATCAGGTCCCGCATCCGGCTCTCTGCTTGGCAAGAAGTCTGCTTCCCCCCCTCCCACTCCCCCTCCTTGTGTTCCCTCTCTCATGCTCTCTCTGTCAAATAAGGAATTTTTCTAAAAAGATAACACAATCTTGATTCTGATTCAGGTAAGGTTTTATAAAGTAATTCAAAATCCAAACAACATTAGAATTCTGTGGCTCAAGCTAGATAGTGTCTAGGACATAAGAGACCTCATAAAACCTTCCATTCCTGAGAATTACAGATCCAAATACCTATGGGGGCAAGGATGCTAAGTTTAAAAAAATAAGTAAATGTGACCAAGGTTAGGTGGGAACAAGGGTTATCTGGAGAGGGCATATCTCTACCCCTAAGACAAACCTCCTCTCATCTATAGCCAGTGATGCCATGCCACAAGGGAATATAGATCCATTATTGCCAGACCTTACAATTTTCCAGGAAGTACCCTAAATTTGGATGTTTACATGAACTCCAGATTTGAGAACACTGACCACCAACACAGTAAATTTGTAACCAAGCCAAAAAAAAAAAAAAAGTCCAGGACCCACATTCAAAAACAAGTATCTGCTCTCATCTAACGTCTTCAACTTCCAAATGAAACAAAAAGAAATCAACTTATTTATCCAAATTGAGAAAATAGATAATCCCACCGGACCATAATGGGCATGGACACAAAAGTCCACACTTAGAAGAAACTGAAACCAGGATGCTCCCAAGACAGGTAACTTTGTGATGTTTATCTTCTCAGGAAAGACATGAAAACAGTTCTTCCAATAGCTGAAGGTTAAAATTTTATCAAAGGCTTCCTGAATTGTTCCAGAGAACAAAAAAAAAAAAAAAAAAATCAGGGGGAGACGATTGCAGAGGCGACTTGGGCAAAATGGAAGCAAGAACTTTCTAAAAACAAAGTTCTTTTTAAAAAGTTGTCAAAGAGGGGCACCTGGGTGGCTCAGTGGGTTAAAGCCCTTGCCTTCGGCTCAGGTCATGATCCTAGGATCCTGGGATCAAGCCCCCACATCAGGCTCTCTCCTCCATGAGGAGTCTGCTTCCTCCTCTCTCTTTCTGCCTGCCTCTCTGCCTACTTGTGATCTCTGTCAAATAAATAAATAAAATCTTTAAAAAAAAAAAAAGTTGTCAAAGATTCAGTTATTTTGTAGAGTAGAATTTAATTTAGCACTCTATCCTAGAAGTATTCCGGAAAAGGCTTGGATAAACTTTCAAGAATATTACAGAAAAGATTATTTGATGTGAAAAAAATGACTCCTCAATTTATGGTCCTTTCTGCCTAAAGCTTCATAAATTCTCCTCATAAAGAATAACTTAGTATTATTATCTTCATTGTAAGACCTATGTAAAAACTGAGCTGGCAAGCTTACTGACACCATAAAGGGATACCTGACACAGCCTCAGCTTCTGATAGATAAGACTATGTTCAGTGACAGGCCAGAGAACCAACTGATTAACTATAGAGGGTATTCAGAAAATTACAAGGATGCCTGAATTAGAATGCTCCCTTCTGATCCTGGATTTCTGTATTAAACGTGCCCAGAGTCCCAAATTTCAGAACATGTGATAGATATTTAAACTTCAAAGAAATGATATGTAGCAGGATTGACAGAAGTTCAAAAGCCCTTAGGTTATACACTGGACCATCCACCCCCACTTTACATGCACCTTTAACTGTTACATAAGAATTTCAAAACTATTCAACTTTGCCAGAAAATTTCCAAATTTGAGACCAGACAGCATTTTAAGTGCACTTTTTCTACGGATTATAATCATAAAGAAAGCAGACAAATGCTGACAGACAACTAAAGTCAGCAAACAAAATATACTAGCTAGATTAAAACAACTTGAGAAAGCAAGATATTGTAACTCTGCAAAGATTCGAGTACAAAAGCAGTGAATGAAAATAATTCTGCTAAGCAACCTCTTCGACCTCAGCCACAGCAACTTCCTAGAAACATCAGGAAGCAAGGGCAAAAATGAACTACTGGGACTTCATCAGGATAAAAAGTTTTTGCACAAAAAAAGGAAAAGGTCAACAAAACCAAAAGACAACGGACAGAATGGGAGAAGATACTTGCAAAATGACATATCAGATAAAGGACTAGTATCCAAAATCTATAAAGAACTTACCAAACTCAACACCCAAAAAATAAACAATCCAATCAAAAAATGGGCAGAAGACATGAACAGACATTTCTATTTCTGCAAAGACAACATTCAAATGGCCAAAAGACAGATGAAAAAGCACTCAACATCACTCGGCATCGGTGAAATACAAATCAAAACCTCAGTGAGCTACCACTTCACACCAGTCAGAATGGATAAAATAACAAATCAGGAAATGACAGATGTTGGCAAGGATGTGGGGAAAGGGGAACCCTCCTTCACTGCTGGTGGGAATACAAGCAGGTATAGTCACTCTGGAAAACAGTATGGAGGTTCCTCAAGAAGTTGAAAATAGAGCTACCCCAGGACCTAGCAATTGCATTACTAGATATTTACCCCAAAGACACAAATGTAATGTTCCAAAAGGGCATGTGCACCCCAGTGTTTATAGCAACAATGTCCACAATAGCCAAACTATGGAAAGAGCCTAGATGTCCATCAACAAATGTATAGATAAAGAAGATGTGGTAATATACATAAACACTGGAATACTATGCAGCCATCAAAAGTGGGAATCTTGCCATTTGCAACAACATGGATGGAACTAGAGGACATTATGCTAAGTGAAATAAGTCAAAGAAAGACAATTATTATATAATCTCACTGATATGTGGAATCTGTTAAACAAGGGGAAATAAGAAACATAAGGGAAGAGAGGAAAAAATGAAACAAGATGAAACCAGAGAGGGAAACACACCATTAGAGACTCTTAATCTCAGGAAACAAACTTGAGCGTGGCTAGAGTGGAGTGGGTGGGAGGGATGGGTGGCAAGGCGATGGGACACTCGGGAGGATATGTGCTATGGTGAGCACTATGAATTGTGTAAGACTGACGAATCATTGACCTGTATCCCTGAAACAAATAATACATTATATGTTAATTTAAAAAAAGAAAATAATTCTGCTAAAATATTATGGACAGAGTCAGATCAAGAAAAAGTAAGAAAAATGGCCAGATATATAGTAATTAAGGTAAAAATTTATCTAAGCTAATTTCCTGATATGAGGACAAAAAATTAATCTTCAAAAGAAATGTCAGAGTAATAGAAATCAAATGGTAAGAAGTCAAAGGTCACTACTGGACACAGAAAAATATGAGAAATCAGAATAAGATTTTGAAATATCACTTTTTTTTTTAAAGATTTTATTTATTTATTTGACAGAGAGAGACTACATGTAGGCAGAGAGGCAGGCAGAGAGAGAGAGGAGGAAGCAGGCTCCCTGCTGAGCAGAGAGCCCGACACAGGACTCTATCCCAGGACCCCGGGATCATGACCCGAGCTGAAGGCAGCGCGGCTTAACCCACTGAGCTACCCAGGCGCTCCGAAAAATCACTTTTTAAAATAAAAAATAAAATAGAGAAAGTACACCACAACTCACAAAACCTCAAATTATATACAAAAGTGTGAATATAAATATATATAAAATATATATATATATATGTATCATATATAAAAGTAGCCAAGTGGACTCTGAGAGAAGCCAATATAATGACATTAGCCAATTACTGATGGCAAGCTATGCATGCACAAAGCAAACAAAGAATAGAAAGAAAGGAGATCTGGATGTTTCAATTAAATTGAGAATGAAAACCACAACCCCAAAGTGCAGAAGGTATGTTGTTTTACTACATCAAACACTATATAAAATTATTATAAAATCAAAGTTTCCAGGGAAGAGCATAAAATAAAAAGACAGTAAAATAGATATAAAATAGATAGTATTTTTGTCATTTTCTAATTTCCAGTATTTCTTTATAACCCCAATTCCCAGGGGGTATCACATTATTCAACACTGTCTCATTCTTCTAAGGCCCACACCTGACTCACCTCTAATTCCAATCTTACCTGCAACCTCTCCGAAGCACATGGATCTCTCCCAAAATCCAATAGCAAACTGCTGAATCCCTGAAGAGTATTTTAATTGGACTGTTCTTAAATTACTTCAAACCTGCCTATTTAAATATTTCATGTCCCTCCAAAATCAACACCCTTCCTTACTTCACTTCTGTTATGTAACTAGGTTCTCTGACTCCTTCAATCTTTTCCAAGCATCTGTATTAAACTTAAACTGCCAGGTTTTTGTCAGTTCTTCAATAAAATTCAGTACATTTCATCAGGTGTATGTGAAAACACTGTGCTAGACATGTTTATAAATTTCAGGGTGGGAAATGCCTCATTTAATCCATTCATAGTGAAAAATGCCCAAGCATAAAAAAGTGTAAAACAGTACATATCAAAGAATTAAAATGTTATGATAACCGTAAGGAAGACAAAACATTCCCTTCATATTATCTTGGTGTTACCTCTCTACTCCCACCACTATTCAGGCTTCTATCTAATATGGATATATCTGTTTTCCTTTCATGTCTTAATAATCAATCCTGTATTCTACCCCCAAATTAATCTTTCCAAAAATTTTAGGAAATCACATCACTCTCTTATTTACAAAGCTGTTTCTCAAATGCTTGCAATAGCGATTTGCAAACTTTCAACCCCTTATCAAGATTGGGGGGGGTTGAATGCAGATTACAAGAACCTGCTCAAAGATATTCCCATTCAATCAGTCTACTGCAATAACTGGGAATCTGATTTTGAATGAGCCCTTTAGGTAATTTTGATTTAAGTGGCCCAAGAGCATATCTCTGGGGGGAAAAAAGTTCTCCAAGGGTAAATGTCAAATTCCTTAGCCCTGCGTCAGGACTCACCACACAAAAGAGTCCTGAAACTCAATTTATAGGGCAAGGGATCTAACTAGGACTATTCACTACAATAAATTTGACTTTCTGCAGCCAACTGTTCTCTCCCTCCAACCTTGCTGAAAATGTCCACTAACTTCATCACTGTTCTCACTGTCTTAAGCCCCATACTTCCTAGATCTCACCAGACTGAAACAATCCCTCCTGTGTAATTCTACAGCACTGTACTGCTTGTCTTGAACCATTACTGTTTTGTTTTGTTTTTAACTTGAGAGACAGCACAAGGGCAAGGGGGGAGGGTCCTCAAGCAGACTCCCCACTGAGCACGGAGCCTGATTCGGAGCTCAATTCAGGACTATGAGATCATGACCTGAGCAGAAATCAAGAATCAGAGGCTTAAACATCTGAGCCACCAGGCACCCCGTGAACCATTATTTATACTAATATTATTAACTTTTCAGGTGGTTATATCACATGACAACTGACTGTGGATCAAACCTCTTTCCATTTCTTTCAACATCCAGAACAATACACTGTGGAAGTCCTTTCTCTAAGGCAATTTTAGTTTGCATAAGCATACCTAAATAGGAATGAATAAATGAACTAAATTTTAGGATACAAAAAGGGAAAACTATAGAAAGGAGATTCTTATTAGGAAAAGAAACCAGTTAAATAAGTATATCTGGAATGAAAGTGTATCTGCCAACACAAATTACTACATACTGTTCTTCCTTACCAGCCTACCAAACGCTCCCTGAAGAATTCTTCCCAGAAAGAACAGGTGAACTTAAGTCCCAAGAAAAAAAAACTGGTAAACCAAACTCTACTTAACACCAATCAGGTCTGCTTAAACTTAATCCAAACAGCTATTCAAAAGCAAGTTATCTGAGGGGAAAAGTCATTTATGGTTAATTTCTGAAACTTCTACACATGCAATAAACTTATAATTGTTCTATTATGATGTAACATAAGTGCCTCTAACACAACACTTCCCCAATAACTGATCTACTTATCTGTCTTCTCCTTAATGCTGAACAACATATGGATAGTGACCATGTGTCTTGTTCATCTTTCTAGTCCAGCACTTAGAACAAGTGATTAATAAAGACGTAATGAGTTAAGTTTTCAACATAAAAAATGATAGTGATTCTCCAAAAATAACACAATGGCCAGCAAGCATATGAAGATACAATCAACATCACTAATTAGAGAAATGCAAATCAAAACCACAATGACATCACCTAATGCCCACTAGAATGGCTACTATTAAAAAAAAAAGTGTTGGCAATGGAGACATTGGAACCCCTGTATTGGTGGGATTGTAAAATGGTCTAACCACTATGGAAAACAGTAGAGAGGTTCCTCAAAAATTAAAAATGAAAATACTATACACAATCCCAGCAATCCTATTTCTGAGTATATACCCAAAAAAACTGAAAGCAGGGTCTTTAGTAATCTCCACACCATGTTCACAACAGCATATTCAAAATAGCCAAAAGGTGGAAACCCAAAAATCCATTAACTGATGAATGGATAAATAACTGTGGTACACAAATACAATGGAATATTATTCGGCCTTAAAAAGGAACAAAACTCTTACACATACTACAACATGGATGAACCTTCAGAACATTATGCTAAATTAAATAAACCAATCACAGAAAGACAAAATACTGTATGATTCCACTTATATGAAGTATCTAGAATAGTCAAATTCAGACAGACAGAAAATAGAATGGTGGTTCCAATGGGCTGCAGAGGAGGGTAGTTGGCTGATGGATATCAAGTTTCAGATTTCCAAGAAGAAAAAGTTGTGAAAACTGGGGCACCTGGGTGGCTCAGTGGGTTAAGCCTCTGCCTTTGGCTCAGGTCATGATCTCGGGGTCCTGGGATTGATTGAGCCCCACATCCGGCTCTCTGCTCAGCAGGGAGCCTGCTCCTCCCCACCCCACCTGCCTGTCTGCCTGCTTGTGATCTCTCTCTCTCTGTCAAATAAAATCTTAAAAAAAAAAAAAAAAGAAAGAAAGAAGGAAAAGGTATGAAAATCAAATTTTATAACAATATACTTGACGTTATAGAACTATACACTTAAGATGATAAATTTAATGTGTTCACTGCAATGAAAAATTACAGTGAGTTTACAAAAAAAACTACACAAAAAAAGCAGGTGTAACACATTTGTGTACAATTATTCAAATGGCCTTTTAAGGGCACCTGGGTGGGTTCAGTCTGTTAAGTGTCTACCTTCAGCTCAGGTCATTATCTCAGGGTCCTGGAATCGAGCCCTGTGTCAGGCTCCATGCTCAGCAGCAGTTTACTTCTCCCTCTCCCTCTAACCACCTCCCCCACTGCTCCGGCTCACTCTCTTGCACTCTAATAAATAAAATCACTCTAATAAATAAAATATTTTAAAAGTTCAAATGGCCTTTTAATTTAACTTCCATCTAAAAGATTTTTTAAAATAAGATAAAAAAGCTAAGTAGTTTAAATAACTCACTCAAAACTTTCTGTTCACGTTTCATTGTAGAAGATTCTTGCTAATTACAAACTGCTGAGTCAAAAAGTATTTCTGCTAAAAGAAGAGAATGAGAATTCTAGAACTGGAAAAGATGACAGAGATCATACATTCCACTAATTTCCAATGTGGGTCCATAAACAACGGCAAATGAAAAAAGGAAAATGTAATTTTTCATAGAGCTAAATCTATTTAAAGTTAAGGCATATGCTTTATTCTAAGAATACATCTTCACCTTAAACTTCCTCATTTTAATACTAATTTCATCCGTTCAACAAACATTTGTTGAGCCACTCTCAGGTGCAAGACTACAATCAATACTCAACAGGAGAACCAAGGCTCTCACTCAGGAAACTGCCTCCTTTCTAGTGGAAAATAAGAGTACAGATAGCAAGAAAAGATAGGGTTCTGTTGTTAAGTCCTTAACATTTAAAAGAAAAATCTGATCAGCCCACATAATCCTAGGTCAGTGGGAAACATCAATCTACAGCCCCTTCCCAATTTATTTTAAGATTTTATTTATTTATTTATTTGAGAGAAACAGCGTGCTTGTGCACAAGCAGGGGAAACAGCAGGCAGAGGGAGAAGCAGGCTCCCTGCTATGCAGGGAGCCCAAAATGGGGCTCAATCCCAGGACCACCAGATAATTACCTGAGCCTAAGGCAGATTCTTAACCTACTGAGCCACCCAGGCACCCCCTTCCCATGTTATGGGAAAGTGGATGTCCAAAAGGTTTCACAACAATTCAATAAATTCCAAGTCAAAACCACCTTGTTTCTAATTAAAACACCAAGAAAATACCCATGTGCCTTAGTAGAGATTCAAACATAATAAATTTATTGGACTCCAAATATCTCAAAGACTAATACTCTTCCACTTAACATGTCCTTCCAGTTCTAACAGGATTTGATTCTATATACCAACCTTCTTGTATCATTTGAAGACATAAAAATTTAATGAAAACCTTAAAATCCCTAGGACACCACCAGTCAGAATGACTAAAATTTAAAAAAGTCAGGAAACGACAAATATTGGCAAGGATGCGGAGAAAGGGGAACCCTCCTTCACTGCTGGTGGGAATGCAAGCTGGTGCAGACACTGTGGAAAACAGCACGGAGGTTCCTCAGAAAGTTGAAACTAAGCTACCCTTCGACCTAGCAATCACATTACTGGTATTTACCCTAAAGATACAAATGTAGTGATCCAAAGGGGTACATGTACCCCAGTGTTTATAGCAGCAATGTCCACAATAGCCAAACTATGGAAAGAACCTAGATGTCCATCGACTGATGAATGAATTAAGAAAATATGGTATATATACACAATAGAATACTATGCAGCCATCAAAAGAAATGAAATCTTGCCATTTGCAACAACGTGGATGGAACTAGAGGATATTATGCTAAGTGAAATAAGTCAATCAGAGAAAGAAATTATCATATGATCTCCCTGATATGAAGAAATTGAGAGGCAGTGTGTGGGGTTTGGGGGATAGGGAAGGAAAAAATGAAATAAGATAGGATCAGGAGGGAGACAAACCATAAGAGACTCTTAATCTCACAAAACAAACGGAGGGTTGCGGGAGAGAGGGGGAGTAAGAAGAGGGTAGATGGGTTATGAACATTGGGGAGGGTATATGATACGATGAGTGCTGTGAAGTGTGTAAGCCTGATGGTTCAGACCTGTATCCCTGGGGCAAACAATACATTATATGTTAATAAAAATAATTAATTTAAAAAAATTAAGGGAGGGGCACCTGGGTGGCTCAGAGGGCTAAAGCCTCTGCCTTCGGCTCAGGTCATGATCTCAGGGTCCTGGGATCGAGCCCTTCATCAGGCTCTCTGCTCCGCAAGGAGCCTGCTTCCTCTTCTCTCTCTTCCTGCCTCTCTGCCTAGCTGTGATTTCTCTCTGTCAAATAAATAAAATATTAAAAAAAAAAAAATTAAGGGGCTCCTGGATGGCTCATGGGTTAAGCCTTTGCCTCTGGCTCAGGTCATGATCTCCGGGTCTCATTTTCTTCCTCTGAGTCTGTCACAAACATCAACATGCAAGTGACTGGATAGGAAAGGGTAGATGAGGCAGGAGGAACACAAAAATAAACTAAAAAATAGTATTTTCCCCTAAGATATCAAAAGAATTAGATATAAAAGCTGCACCCATGGGCGCCTGCGTGGCTCAGTGGGCTGGGCCACTGCCTTAGGCTAGGGTGGTGATCTCGGGGTCCTGGGATCAAACCCCACGTGGGCTCTCTGCTCAGCAGGGAGCCTGCTTCCCTGCCTGTTTGTGAACTCTCTCTAACAAATAAATAAATAAATAAAATCTTTTTTTAAAAAAAGGCTGCACCCAAAGAGCTGTAAGTGCCTATGATTGAAACAAAGGGTTAGAGGTTCAAAGGACAAAATGGAACTTTGCTGCAGTGAGCAAAGAATTCACTGAGGAGGGAGGAAATTGATGAGTTAAACCACAGAGAAAGTATTTTTAGGCAAAAGAGACTTCAATGAATAAAGAAGGGGTAAAAAGAAGGAAGACACAGGCCCTGTATGTTTGAAAAGGCAAGAATATTAACCTGGCTGAAGCACAGAAATATGTAAGAGAGCAGTAAAAGGTAACGCTGAAAAGGTAGGACTGGGTCATACTTCAGAGGACCTGATGAAACAAACTCCGTATTTACAGCACCAAAATAGAATTAAACTTTTACATATTTATTATCTTCATGAAATAAGACTGCACATGCCCTATTAACTTGAATGTATTTATGCTTTTCAGCTAGGACAATATCTGATACAAATATGTTTGAACGCTGGATCTAAATTCAAATAACCGATTTTTTTCTTATCTCCTGATAACCAGACTTATATTAGAGTTAGTTAAAGACATGGGGGCAGTGGTCAGAGAGGGCTGGCCAGAACCTACATTCAGACTGCTAAAATTTATGCCAGCTACTCAATTATAATCAGGGAAAAAGTAGAACCCACAAATCTTTTCCATAGGATGGCGGAGTAGCTTGAACAAGGCATAATGGCAAACACCAAACTGCCAGCTGCTCTGCCAACTTGTGATCTCTAATAAATAAGTAAAACTTAAAAAAATAAAAAAAAAAAAATTGGGGGGTGCCTCGGTGGCTCAGTAGGTTGAAGCCTCTGCCTTCGGCTCAGGTCAGGATCCCAGGGTCCTGGGATCGAGCCCTGCATCGGGCTCTCTGCTCATCAGGGAGCCTGCTTCCTCCTCTCTGCCTGCTTCTCTGCCTACTTGTGATCTCTATCTGTCAAGTGAATAAATAACATCTTTTTTTTTTTTTTAAAGATTTTATTTACTTATTTGACAGAGATCACAACTAGGCAGAGAGAGAGGAGGAAGCAGGCTTCCCGCTGAGCAGAGACCCTGGGATTATGACCTGAGCCAAAGGGAGAGGCTTCAACCCACTGAGCCACCCAGGAGCCCCAATAAATAACATCTTTAAAAAAAAAAAAAAAGGAATTCGAGAAAATGTTCAATTAGACAACTATCCTGAAGCTATTGATAAGAACTTAAAATTCTAAGCAACTACACAATTCAAAACTACCATTTTACCCTTAAATTAGGCAGTTAAGTCCCATCCCCCTAGTAAAAAGGAGACTTACCAGATCTTTTGAGTGTTACCTGGATAATGACATCACTCTCTACTGCTGTTCTAGCAGGCTGGGATGGGCTGCCCTCTGCCCTCTTTCCCATACATCACAAGAGTAGCAATCCCCCCAAAAGAAAGGTTTGTAGAAAAGGAAGTTATAGCAGCTCTATCTCCTCAGTTCAAAAACTACCAAAAGCTGTTAAGACATAAAAAGAAGCACTCCATAAAAAGTGGAAGTGGGGTGGGGGAGCACAATGAAACCAAGCAAATTCCTATCTGCAAAATTTAAGCTAAAGGAAAACTTGGAATCTCGCCCAAAGCTCTCATTTTATACATTAAGAAACTGAGGCCCAGGGCAGTGGTGATTTGCCCATGGCAAACACTTCCCTATAAAGGTGTTAACTGTCTGTTACCAGTCACAGTAATCACATTCACAGAATTACTTATGTGTTTATAAGATTAAGTACCTGGTATGCAAAAAACACAATCTCCATCTCCTCTGCACCCCCTTCAGTGGCTTGCCCCAATGCTATCCAGAAAATGATGCAAGATTCTCAAATGAATACGGTATCCTCCTTCAGCCACTACAGGCACAAAATTTCTTTTATCTAAGATAAAGTAAAAACCTGAAATGCCTGAATTTCTCAAGTTCTGACTATACAAGTGGATCAGCAAAACCTCAAAATTTGGGGTAGAATGAAAATACGAAATGGAGTATAGTACTTTTTTGACAGCTGCCATTTCCCTCCTATTAATGTTTCCAGGCCAGCCTTTGAAAAAAGGTGTACAGTTAAAAAATAATAGGTACAAAGTTATTCCAAATTATCATCACTTTTGAGACACTTCCATTAGATAAGTTAGCATTTCTTCACCACTCAAAAAATAACCTGAAAGTAACCTACCCTGCAGAAAATATTTTTGGGTGGGGGGATAAAAAAGCCAACCACCTAAAATAACTGTCTACCAGGCCATAACATATTAAAACCACAAAATAAGGAACAACAATTTCATAAAAATCCCACCAGCTAAAAAAGAGAGTATTTTCAGTCTTTCCGGGCTCACTATTTACTGTCAAACTGTCAAAGCATGTTGAGGAACACGGACAAAAGTTCTGCATCGAGTTCACAGGCTGTGGGTGCATCCGATTATACCACTACCCACACCTAACACCAGTTTGGGGAAATGCAAACACGCCACACGTACATTTTTTAACCAGGCTAAACCACGTTTAACCAAGGTAAGTGTTGTGAGCTCTTGTATCAAAGGTTTAAAAAAAAAAAAAAAAAAAAAAAGGAGCACTACGCAAGCATACTTCACTCATTTATAAAACCATCAACAGAAATGGCAAGGAACTGACCCGAGAAGAATTAAACAGTTCTGAACATTAAGGCCGCCGTACAAAACGGTTTAGGAGGGCTCTTTCTGAACTGCTGGGCAAAAGTCCTCTGACGAGCCTCAAAACTAATGACCGTACACTAATGCACAAATAACAAAAGCTTAATACAAACTACCACGCCGCCAAACCGTTCCTGTTACCAAAGCCCAGATTTTTTTAAAATAAGCATTGAAAGGGAACAATAAAAAGCGTCTCACCGCAAACACAGCAAGAGAGAGACTGTCGGAAGTAAGGCAAGAGCCTGTTAATCTCTGTAAACGCCTTGGGGTCTCCGGGGTCGTAGTTGAGCACTAGGCGGCTCGCGGAAATGTAGAGAGCAGTAGCATTCACGGGGTTCATTGCAGACACTTCGACACCGTTGGCTCCCGGTTGAAAAGAAATTCCGGATCCAACTTTGTAAGCAGCCAGGGAACAATGGCGAATTTGCAACAAATCGGAGGAAATCAGAGAAGAACCACTGGCCAAAGTAGTAACTAAAATCCGTGCAAGTTTGTGGAGCTGAAGCAATCCTCCCACACATGGGGCCTTGGCGCCCCTCCTCCGTCCCTGAGACTTGCAGACAAAAAAAAAAAAAGAGAGAGAGAGAGAGAGAGAGAAACCAGCGTTCGAGTTTGTCCCAGGCAGCCTCGGGGCGAAGAACGCGGGGGCTTCGGCGCTGGGGCCGGGACTCGGCGCTCAGTCTAGCCCCGCGGCTCCGCGGGCGGCCTTCGCTGCATCTCCGGACGCGGAGGCACCTCCTCAGGGCGAGCTGGACGGGCGCGGGAGCAGGCCCCCGCCCGGTCCGAGGGGCGCGCACGCTTCTCACGAGCTGCAGGGCCCTTACTCCATCACAGCGCCCAGCGCAGAGGTAGCGGCGACGGCAAGGAGGACGGCTCGGGCGTCGACTTCCTCAATCTAGTGCACCAAGCCGCGGCGGCGGCGAACGCTGCAGCTGCGGCAGGCGGAGGCTGCCGCCGCTCTCTCCATATCGGACGCGGGGCCCGGACTGCGCCTGACTCTCCGCCCTGGCGGTTACAACCCCGCTGTTCCCTGAGGTGGCGGAGCCGGCAGGAGAGTCCCCCACCCGATAGGGGAGGGCTGGGGAGGAAGTGCGCGGGCCGGCGGCGGCAGCGGGAGGGGGCGGGGAGCAGGCCCGGCCGGGCCGCGGCGGCGCCCCTCGCTCCTCAGTCGCTCACTCCGAGGTCACCAGGCGCAAGCACCGCCCCCTCACTGCCCGGCCATCTTCTCCACGCCGCACACACGGAGACCTCCTCCTCCAAGCACGACGGCCGCCGCCGCCCACGGCTCCCGCCCGGCCGCAGCTGAGACGAGCGCTCACACCGCCAGGCCCCGCCGCCGCCCAGAGCACCAGCAAGGCCCCGCGGCAGGCCCCTCCCCCCGTGCCTCGCCGCCCTCACCCTGACTCCACGCGCCACTCTAACTCAGTAGGGCCCGGGCTGCTGCGGCCTTAGTGAATCCCGCGGACTGTGCGGCGCCTCAGGCCCTGCCGGCGACGACGACCGTTACCCCAACGGGCAAAGCCACTGTCATCCCCGAGACTCCCCCGCCGTCGTCGTCGCTAGCGCCCGCACGCATGCGCAGAGCACACTCTCACCCCTCCCCCCCGCCCTTTCCTTTCCCTTCGCTTCCCTTTTCCCCTGCTTCTCCTCTAAGAGCCCCCTCCACACCCTCCCAGAGCTACCGGCTGGCTCCGCGCATGCGCATTCCAATATCAAGCTCCACCGCCTTTCGCCCTCACGCGTGCGCCTTGACCGCCCACCCAGAAAACCGGATAAACACAGCAGCCCGCTCACGCCAGCCCCTCCCTGCTGCCAACCCACCCAGGCCTCACTGCGCATGCCTGGCTCTCCACTTACGGCTCTTAGAACAGAGCATGCTCTCTGCAAGACGGCCGGTCTGTCCGCCCCTCCCCCATGCTCCCTCAAATTCCCTCTTAGGCGTGTGGGCTGTGGCGAAACATTGGTTAGTTGACCCATCCTTCCACGGTATGGGCTCTAAGCCCCTCGCACTACACTGCTTCCGCGATGCCCGCCAACGCTGAGTCCTGGCGGGGACACGCCATGTGGCATTCCGCCCTGGCGGTCCTCCTCGCCCTGACTGACCGCGATGTGAGGAAATAGTCCCGAACCGCCCCAAGCCCCGCCCTCGCGGCCTTTCTCCTGGAACAGCGCTTTCCAAGCACTGAAAGGGCGCTGCCGCGGCCTGCTTGGGCAGTCAGAGCCGGGAAGGTCGACAGCAAACAGCGTGTCCGCGCGCCCGGGCGGCGTGCGGGCGACGTTTGCTAGGTTAGGGTCGCGGCAGCGTCGATGGCAGCCTGGCAGGCGGTGTGTAATCGGTGGGGCTCGGGCCCATCTCCTTTCTCCCGTCCTTCCGAGCTGGGCTCTTTCCGCCGACTCTGGTCGTTGGAGTCGGACCGACGCCAGCCGCCCAGTCTAATGGGGCGCCGACCAGGACCTCGCCGAGCTCGTAGAGGAAAACTGTCCAATTTAAAAGCAAAACGTACCCCTTTTCGGCTCCTTTGACAGACTTAGCCCTTCTTTGTGAACAGAGCTCTTGAGGAATCGACGGTCCTGGTTTAGAAGGGACCCAAATCCTTGAAAGTACATCTATTTTTTTAAACAAGCTTTCGTCTTGTTTTTGCAGGAGACCGGGGACACTGAGATATAAACAAAAGCCTAATTTAACGTAAGATTCCCCTCATCTCTAAAAGTACAAAACTTTTTTTGAGGAGCACAAATAGAAACAGCATAGGAACCATTTTTATCTCGCGATACCAAAGCTCTTTAGCATAGTTTTTTGCGCTAAATAAATGATCAACACGTGTTCGCAAAGTGAAATTTGTGACATGTATATCTTTTGGGGGCACAAATACGGTTAGTTTTAGGGATTTTCTATTCAGAGTAGAAATTAATAAGATAACAAGGGAACCCAATAAATTCTGGTATATAATTTCTAGAGCCATATGATAACAGGTTTATTTTCTTTACAAGGGCTAGCATATTATCACCACTTACATACGTATAGAGCAGTAAAAATCTAACTTCTTAATTTTGTTAGGGAGCAAAGCAGAAATTAGACAAAATTGTGCAAAGTACATTTGGCTGTCTTGTATCTGGAAAATGACAAGTATTCTCAAATCCATTCTCTTGGTTAAAAGCCCCATCTTCCTTGGGTCGTTTGTTTGATAAGTGATCTTGTCTAAGCTCACCCTCAAATAAAACTGTTATATTACACAGTTCTATTTTTATTTCAGACTCTTAAGTTCTTATTCCACAAAACACAGGTTGTTTTCCTCCAAAGGAGCAACATGGAAAGTAAAATAATCATTGTTTTCCATTCAGGCAACATAAATTAGCAGTCACCCTAAGCAAGTGATTACTTTCAGGGCCTTAATCTTTCTAACGTTCTCATAACTGAATTTTTTTTTTAATCATTTGAGATGTGTGCAGTCTAAATTAAGACTAATTTGGTTGATGGTCTCTGTCTGTGTGTGTGTGAAATAGAGAAACTTAAACCAATGTTTTTTAGCATCTAAAATTGCTTACAGGGGCACCTGGGTGGCTCAGTGGGTTAAGCCGCTGCCTTTGGCTCAGGTCATGATCTCAGGGTCTTGGGATCGAGTCCCACATCGGGCTCTCTGCTCAGCGGGGAGCCTGCTTCCCTCTCTCTCTCTCTGCCTGCCTTTCCATCTACTTGTGATTTCTCTCTGTCGAATAAATAAATAAAATTTTTAAAAACATAAAATAAAATAAAATTGCTTACAACTGGTGGTAAGTTTATGGCATTTAGAAACAAAGCACCTCCACGTTGAAGTATTATTGTCTGCGATAACTATTTGATTGCTGGAAGCTTGCCTTAAGAGAAAACATAAGCTGTTTATAGAAAATGAAGTGTTTGGATCAAATATTTAGGAGAAGTCATATATAACTCAGATAACTATCAATGTAATTTTTTTCATATTTTATATTTAATTATTATTTGGAAGTAAAAAAGTGTTAGGGTTGCCAGATCTAACAAAAATACAAGATGCCAGTTAAAAAATTTTAATAAGCTTTTTATTTGAGACCACTTGATTTTTCAGAATTATTGCACAGATAGTACAGACAGTTCTCACATATTCCATTTCCCCTATTATTAACCTCTCATGTTAGTATAGTACATTTGTTATGATTAACCAATCGTAATACATTTTTATTAAGTAAAATCCGTATTTTACTCATATTTCTTCAGGTGTTTTTTTTTTTTCTAATGTCCTTTTTCTGATCCAGGATCCCATCCAGGATATCACATTACATTTAGTCATATCTCCTCAGGCTCCTCTTGACATCTGGTTAAATTTTCATTTCAGACAAAAATACCTGTTTTCTTTTTATTATCTGTATTTCTGACCCATTTTGAGTTAAAGCTCCCCTATTCTGTGTTCCAAAAATGGCAACTGCTTGCCTCCTTCACTGGATTTATCAAACTACATGGCAATTGTTGGTTTAGCCCTGCCTTCTCCCTGTCATACTATAACTGCTGGAAGGCCTGAGTTTCTCCCTTCTCGACTTTTATCATCATTGTCTAGCATAAGGCTTGACATATTATGGGTACTCGGTAATTCTTAATGATGAATTATTAGAAATGCAATAACATAAGGAAACTCCCCAGTACAGTGAATGGTGCAAAATAGGCATGGACAAGTGTTTGCTTTTCCTTAAGGAGAAACACAAAATATCTTATAAATTTAGAGACAGTTTTTATCTCAGCTTGATCAATGTCAATTCTAAGATCCTTAATAAAACCAGATGTGTGGATTGATTTAAAACACTCAGATAATCAATCAACAAGTATTTTATTGATTATGCTCAAGCACTTTGGGGACAATAAAGAAAATGTGTAAGTAGTTATACTTTCAAAGAACAAAGATCAGGCTGGCATTACATGAGAGGTACTTCCTGAGTGATTAGGCCCTTTATAAAATTATGAAATAGTTGTTTGCCTCCCTTGACCCATCTCTTTCATCCTCCTTTCTCTACCCACCCCCCACTTTTTCTTTCTCCACCAAAAACTATCCAGATCCAGAGGTAATGTTTCCTCTTCTGCCTTCCCAGATTGCATTCTCCCCGGCTGCCTAGTATCTCCATTCCACTGCCTTCAGCATTATACTCATCTGTTATGGAGTGAATGTTTGTGCACCCTCATCCGCTCCCCAAATTCATGTACTGAAATCCCAACCCCTACATGATGGTATCAGAAGGTGGAGGCCTTTGGAAGATAATTAGGTCATGAGAATAGAGCCCTCATTAATGGGACTGGTACCCTTACAAAAGAGACTCCAGAGACCTCCCTCACTCTCTCTGCTATGTGAGGATTCAATGGGAAATCAGGCTCATCTTCCACCCAGAAAAGAACCTGAACCAAGCAACCATGGCTGCACCCTGATCTCACATTTCCAGCGTCCACAACTGTGAGAAATAATTGTTTGCTGTTTAAACCACCCAGTTTATAGTATTGTGTAACAGCAGCCCAAACTAAGACACCATCCGTACCAAATTTTAACAAGCGCTTACTGTCACTGTGGAAAGAAATCAATCTGATTAACCTCAATTTATGGGAGAATGATAATAATTTAATCTAAGCTAACAACAAATCAGAGACTGGCCAGAGCAAATACCTCTTTATAGGGAGCACTAAACCAGGTGAAATTAAAACAGGGTGTTGGGGCATCAGCCTTTGGCTCAGGTCATGATCCGAGAATCCTGGGATCCAGCCCTGCATCCCACACCCTGCTCCTCGGGAAGCCTGCTTCTCCCTCTCCCACTCCCCCTGCTATGTGTTCCCTCCC
Source organism: Mustela nigripes (assembly GCF_022355385.1). Taxonomy (NCBI): domain Eukaryota; kingdom Metazoa; phylum Chordata; class Mammalia; order Carnivora; family Mustelidae; genus Mustela; species Mustela nigripes. The sequence goes on from NC_081558.1 coordinate 92,668,271, forward strand.
TCACTGTCCCTCTCTGTCAAATAAAAAATAAAATCTTAAAAAAAAAATTCCATTCTTCCCTGACCACTTCTCTCTGTTACCAAACCTTATCTCCCATCTTCTGCTTCTTAGCTGTGGTCATACCTCTTGCTCAGTCTTAGAGCCTCCCAAAAGAAATGCTTCCCTCTGGATATCAACTTCTGGTGCTATTTTTTTCTGTGACTTTTTTCAAATCAGTACATCTATCCATTTATATCATCCAAAAACCTTTATTTAGCAAGTCTAGCACCCATTTATTTTATATCTCAAATATTGACTTGCCTTCAGCTTCTTTATCCCTACCTCTAGCCCAAACAAAGCAGTTTGCTTTATTGGTCACTGCCTAGTACAGTGCCAGACACATATGAAGGTAGCTACTAAATGTTACTGTTTTTATTCCCTAACACATTTTCAACTCTATTCAACTGCCTATTAAATTTCTTCATTCATTTATGCAACCAACTTTTATTGTCAGTTATATGCCAAGCATTCAGAATACAAAAATGAATAATTCAACAGTTTCCAGCCCTCAAAGAGTTCACAGTCTAGTTGAAGTGGCAGCTATGTACGCAGCTAATTTATAATTCAGAGTGGTAAGGATTTAAGGGATGCACTCAGTGTAAATCCAAAATGTCTTAGCAGATATTTCTGCAACATTATGGGTTAAACAAGCTTGTGTGGACTTTCCTGGGAAAATAACTGCAATTATTCATAGCATTGTGTCTAAGGGAAAATGTGTTCTGCATTCCAAACAGTCAATTTGAAATTGAATTTTTGGAACACAGCCCATTTGTCCCTGGAGGCTGTCTATTTCTCCATTATCTAAGATCCCTATCTGTCTTAGGACAATGTATATCTTTTTACAACTCCCACCTGTTCCATTTGGCCTATGGGGCTATCTGAGGGTTGCTAGTCACCAACTTACTTTACGGGGCTCAGCATTACACAACAGATAGTCCTATGGTCAAGCAGGTTCAGTCAAGCAGGTAGGACTAAAGGAGCCTCAATCCTAAATTTGTTCAACATTTTACTATTAGGGAAGGTAGTAGGAAAAGTTCATCAAGTGAGTGATGAGTGTTCGGAGTTGCTGCTATATAAAATGAGAAAGGGAGCTGCTTAGGAACAAGGAAAGGGATTGCAGGAACAATGTCAAATAGGGAACATCTCTTGGGTAGAATAGGATCCATAAAAATATCTAAATATACATGCCTGGACAATAAAGATTTTCAAAGTGGTCTTTATAACTCACAGACAGACTAGGGACTAGGAATGAAGATTTCTAATCTGATGTTGAGAAAACTAGACTTCATGAAGCAATTATCTTTCTTGTTATTCCTGAACTTTGGGAGGTAGTATGGGGTAGTGGAATGAGCGTGAAAAAATCTTTATACCAATATGTACTGTGTAGACTTGGGAAAGAATATTTAAGTTCTCTGAGCTTTAGCTTTCTCATCTATAATATAGGGACAATAATACTTTCCTTGCAGGATTACCACAGGGAGTCTTATCTTCATCAAATGTGTTTCTAACACAAGCAGTATAGATATACAGGTGAAAAAGACAGTCTCAGTTACAGTCTACATGAATATGCAATTATAATGCAATGAGACAGTATTTCAATATGGTCCTGTATAAACATGAGAAAGGACACCTAACCAGACATGGAAGCTCAGGAAAATATGAAAGAAGTGATCTATAAAATGGGACGTGAAGGACCAATGGGAGAAACAGAAAAAGCTTAGGAAGAGTCTCTAAACAGAAGGAAGAGCATGTAAAAAGGCCTTGAGGAAGAAGTTTGCATATTTGGGAAATTTCATGTTGTTGAGCAGCAAATACAGTAAATACAGAACAAGAGGAATAGTGTTGAGAAATGAGTTGGAGTAATAAACAGAGACCAGATTACAAAGAACCTTATGGACATTATAAGGGTCATCCTAAGGTTAATGGAGCATCATAAAGAATTGACTTGGTGTGCAGGGGTAAGATTAGAAGCAGAGAGACCAATTAAGAAACTACTGCAGTGTTTTACCAAAAGATGGTCTTACCTTGCTCAGAGGTTGGCAAATTATAGTTTAAAGGCCAAATCTGGCACCTTGCTTATTTTACCTGGTGCATAAGATAAAAATGCTTTTTTTACACTTTAAAATGGTTTTTAAAAATGAAAATAATAACATTTTATGGCACATTAAAATTATATGAATTTCAATTTTCATTGCCATAAATAAAGTTTTATTGGAACACAGCCATGCTCAACCATTTATGAATTGTCTAGGGTACCTTTTGCACAACTACAACAGATTTGAGTAGTTTTGACATGCAAAGCCTAAAATATTTGCTACCTGGGCTTTTACAATAAAAAAATGTAAAATGCTGACCCTTGATCTTGAGCATCAAACTAAGGTGGTGGCAGTGAAGGATGAGAGACAACAAGACTGAATTAATAGGAGTTGGGGCATGTTGGGATGTGAGAATGAGAGACAAAGATGATATGATGTCCAAATTCTCTAACTGTAGCAATGATAATGAACACTTCCATGGTCTGACCATGTGCCAGGCACTGATCTGTTTTTTAACATATTAACTCATTACTCTGCTCCAAGGTCCTAAGAAGTAAATTCTATTCTTATCATTCTCATCTCACATGTGAGGAAACTGAATCACAAAGGTTTAGTAGTTTGTTCAAGGTCATGCAACTAATAGGAAATGAGAATTGAATCCAGACTGTCTTGTTCTAGAATCTCTACTCTTAAAACTATTTCAAAAATTCACAGAGAGGGAGATCTCAGCAGGAAAAATAGGTTTGGAGGGAAATGATGAAAGCAGGTGTGGACATGTCTAGTTAAAAGTGGTCTGGGACGTCCAAGTGAATGTCCAGTAAGCAGTTGGATAAATGAGTTTGGTACTGTATGTTTAGGGAACAGGGCTCTAGCTTTGAGATATAGACTTCATAGTCAGTAGCATACACATGGCAATAGAAATCATGAGAGAGATACAGGTCACCCAGCAGGGAATAAGAAGAGAATATTGGGGCGCCTGGGTGGCTCAGAGTCCTTCAGCTCAGGCCATGATCCCAGGGTCCTGGGATCGAGCCCTGCAGCCCTGCATTGGGAATCTCTGCTCAGCAGGGAGCCTGCTTCCTCCTCTCTCTCTGCCTCCTTGTAGTCTCTGTCAAATAAATAAATAAAATCTTTAAAAAAAAAAAAGAAAGAAAGAAAGAAAGAAAAGAATACTAAGAATGAAACCGTGATGACCACCAGTATTTAACAAACAGTACAAGAGAGACTGAGAAGGAACAGTCATAGAGGTAGATAGCAAATTGAGAAGAATTTTAATCTTTAGTGGTGTGATATATATATATATATATATGTATATATATACATATATATATATATATAAAGTATCTTGCATAATAAGCAGCATTGGCATCATAAACAGTAGCTCTTTTACTATTAAAATCATATTTGAAAGATCTAACCCTTTCTTAGCTCTGGAATGGAGCTATTTCAAATCTTTTCCACATTCCCATGTCTTTAAACACCCATCTCACCTTGCCTTCCAATTCTTTGCAGAGGACCTTATCTCTCTTTTAAGGAGAAAATCAAGATCTACTTCTCCACATCAAAATATTCCATAATTCCCCATTTCTCATTCTTCCCTTCTGTTTCTGGCTTCCTCCAGGACTTTCCTCAATGGTTTTCTCAAATTTTACTTCTTCAGCCTGCCACCCCTCTTGCTATATTCCCCAGTTCTTTCTAGCTATGCCATATGCTTCAAAAACCATCTTTCACTTCCTTTCTCTCTTCTTTTAACCTGTCAAACTTCTGGTAGAATTCAACCTCATTTCCCTTTTTGTTGTTAACAATTTCTCAACCTCTTAAAATAAGATTTCCTTCTCCACCACTTTAATGAAACTATATTCTTCCAAACCACAGGTGGCCCCACTGTTTGACTTATTGTCCAAGCATTACTTTTACTAATGTTATATTAAAATGTCCTTTCCTTTCTTCATATCACATTTTGGGTAGATTCCTTAGCTTTCTGGTTAATCAAGCCCAGTCTAGTTTAAAACTGAGTCAGGCACATGTCTGGCTAAAATCACAGAACACCTGAAGTACCACTGCTTAAACAAAACAGAAATTTACTTCTTTCATGTTAGAAAAAAAAAACAAAAAACAAAAAAGCCTGGCAGTAGGCCAGGCACAGCTGGCTTGACAATTTGACTGTCATCAAGGACCCAGGTTCTATCTTTTTGGCCCATCATCCAAATATATCTACCTTCAAGTTCATTTTATTTTATTTTATTTTATTTTAAATGTTTTATTTATTTATTTGACATACAGGGAAATCACAAGCGGCAGAGAGAGAAACGGGGTCGGGGAGCAGGGGAGGCTGTTGGGGAGCAGGCTTCCCGCTGAGGAGAAAGCCCGAGGGGGGCTCAACCCCAGGACCCTGAGATCATGACCTGAGCCAAAAGCGGAGGCTTAACCCACTGAGCCACCCAGGGGCCCCTTCAAGTTCATTTTACAGTCCAAGACAGCTACTGAAGCTTTAGCATTTCAGACAATAGGAAAGAGGAAGGGAGAACAAAAGGACGCACTTCCCAGCTGAGTCAGTGCCTTTTAAGCAGCCTCCAATCTTCAGCATCCCATGTAACACTTAAATTTCTTTGGTCCATAACTTAGGCACTTGTCACACCCAATTGGAAAGGAGTCTGGAAATACAGTCTTTTCAAGGGTGCATGGACATGCTAGATAAAATGGATTTCTAGTATTAAGGAAGAAGAGAGAATAGAATCTGGATAATCACTTGCCATTTTGGCCACAAACTACAATTTTAAAATGTTTCAAAATTTCATCTTTCCTCTCTCTTTTCTCTTCAAGATACAACTCCTCTTATCTGCTGGTTTAAATAGGAAAGGAAAAAGGACAAGTGCGATACCACTCTTAGGCCCAAACTAGAAGGAGCAACTCTGGCAATGCCTCTCCTCCTGTCAGGTTAAGGGTTTCACAGAGCAAAGGAGATTTGCCCAAGAGCTGAGAAGTGGTCAAGAGACAGCAATTGATAATAGAAACTGGATGTTTGAGTTGAGCTGAGCCAGTTAGGATCCTTGAAAAATGAGAAAAAGTCAGAGTAGGAAGAGGAGGGAGGTGAGCCAGGATTTATGGTTGGGAGACAAATTGTGCCACATTCTGGTGTGAAATTCCAAGGATTTCAAAAATTCTAAATTCAAACCTGAACTTTCATGTTGTTTTGAAAATTTATTTGTCAGAATAGGAGGAAGGAACATATTTTATTTAAAAGTTTGTTAGTTTGATTTATAACTTGTCAAGTTGGAGACACATGGTATGTGGGCCTGCTGGTTGCCATTTATACTCTTGCCCTGGGCTCTGCAAATGATCAGGTGGACCTGTACCACAGTCCGCTCAGACGAGAAGGACTGCAGCTCTCAGTAACGGTTGCCACTGCTTCTCTCGTTAATGTTAACCAGCAACTGAAGTTCTGAGAGGCAGGCATCCAAGTGCAGGGTGTCATTTCGGGTATGCATTTGCATTTTTCTAGGACTACTTCTGAGTGTTCACTCACATGTGCCCTCACGTGGGAGAATACCTCTGCCTTGGACAGAGCCTCTTCTGTTCCCATTCATAGCACTCCATCCCATAGCCTCTTGGTGCTAGGCCCCTCTTGATGGCTCCCTTAAGTGGTATTGCTCTCTTAAGTGGGGTATTGCTGAAATGGTTCAATCTCACTTACTTTCCTCAGGGCCCATCTAACTGGAAATACTCATATCTTCTATGAAAAAATGGTGGGACTTTAGGCTATTCCATACCATAGCCCCAGTTCCCACTTGATATCTCTCTCCAGTTTCTTTCCCTTTGCTCAGATTGAGTCCCCAGACCAAGAATACATCCAACCCGGAAATCAGCTTCCCCCTCCCACCCACTCCCCACTTGAGCCTTACTTGATTTTGAAAATAAAGGAAAAGCATGGCTTCCCTGTGAGAGGAACACACAACCACAAGGCTGGACTCTGGCTTTCAATTTCCTCCTTCTTTTCCTGTGAATTAGAAAGAGAGAGAGGGTTGGGGCAGTGGCTAGTGGTGGTAGGGCTAGTATTGTTTTCTCTTGGTCCTGAGGAAGATGGTTGCAACAATCAAAGTCCTCAGCTTTATTGTTCCTAGCTGCGGGCTCTAAGCTCCAATCCTGGAACAAAGGATAGGTAGCTTTCAACAATATCAACCTAATTTACCAAAACTTGACTCTTATTTTCTTTCACTGCTCTGTCTGGAAAAATGTTACCATTATTATATCCCTCTTCTGAAAACATTCTCCATTATTCTGCAATTTGTGCTGAGTTTTCCTATTTCTGTGTATTCTCTTTCTCTTTCTCATTTGCAGATTATTTCTTCCTATTTCAGTTGGACATTTAAGATACCCCTAAAATGAAACCAGCTATTTACATCTCACTTATTAGATTTTGCTTATTAGACTGTAAGTTTTTTTGAAAGCCTAAAGTATTAGTTCATTTATTTTTAAGTGAATGAATGAGTATTTGAATGAATGAATTCAGGACACAGTCATTAACCCTTCTTCTTTAAACTCTCACTCTGGCAACTTGTTCACTCAACTGATTCAAGCTATCCCTTTTCTTTAAATAACTATAATATCAATATCTCTATTTTGATATCTGTTCGGAGCTTCAGATTTGCAGCTCTAACTTCTTTCTTCCATTTTCACCTAGATGTCCTGTGGTCACCTGTAAATTTATATATCCAAAACCAAATTAATTATCATTTTTCCATATCCAGATCTTACTTTACTCTTTTCCATGTCTTCGTCACTCTGTTTCTCTAAAATGTACAACCTTGGATTTATGACTTTGACAACTCCCCTCCAAGTCCTATCAGTTTTTTTTTCACTTGGATCACTTTTTTATCACTTGGATCTTCTGGGTGACTCAGTTGGTTAAGCATCTAACTCTTGATTCCAGCTCAGGTCATGATCTTAGGGTTGTGAGATCGAGCCGCATGTTGGGCTCCTCGCTGGGCATGAAAACTGCTTAAGATTCTTCCTCTCTCTGTCCCTCTGCCCCTCTCCCGCCTTCCTCTCTAAAAAACAAAACAAAACAAACACCTAAAAAAAAACCCACAACAAATCACCTTATCACCTTATTATGATTCCACTTAAATGAGGTACTTAGAAGAGTCAAACACATAAAGACAAAGTATAATTGTGGTCGAAGGAGTATCAGAGAATTATTGCCTAATGGGTATAGAGTATTAGTTTTATAAGATAAAAAAGTTATAGGGATGGATGGTGGTAGTGGTTGCACAACTGTGTGAATATTCTTAATACCACTGAGCTGTTCACTCAAAAATGGTTAGGATGGTAACTATAATGTGTGTTTTACCACAATAAATAAAGTGAAACCAATAAGCTACTTTATTATAAATGTTAACTATAAACAACTTACTAACACAAAAAAGACCATCTATAAATAAACCTGTTAACAATTTTTCTTAAGAGATTTCTACTGATGTGTACATAAATACATGTATTTTTCTACCAAAATGAGATCACAAATATAATTCTATTTTGGAGTCTGCTTTTTTCAGCTGACAGTGTGGCATAAGCATTTTTCCATGTTGTTAAATTTCTTCCTACAACAGTGGTTCTCAAATTGTTGTCCCTGGCAGAATCAGTATCACCTAAGCACTTGTAAATGCAAATTCTTGCTCACTGCTCCAGACCTACTGAATCAGAAATTCTGGGGTAAGTTCAGTAGCCTGTTGTAACAGGGCTTTCAGGTAATTCTGACATACTCAGAAGTATGGGAGCCCCGATCCACAACTGTGACTTTTTTTTGAAGGGGAGGGTTGGTTTTTTGTTTTGGAAGTGTATCACGTAGTGTCCAAGTATTTGGAGATTTTTCTAGGAATCTTTTTTATTATGTGAATCTTCTTAAATTATTATTTATTTTAACTTAGTTCCATTGTGGTTAGAAAATTGATTTTTTTTCATGATTTCTTTTATTATGTTAGTCATGTACTACTGTACATCATTAGGGTGGTTGTTTTTTTTTTAAGATTTTATTTATTTATTTGACAGAGAGACACACAGCGAGAGAGGAAACACAAGCAGGGGGAGTGGGAGAGGGAGAAGCAGGCTTCCCGCTGAGCAGGCAGCCTGATGTGGGGCTCGATCTCAGGACCCTGGGATCATGACCTGAGCTGAGACAGATGCTTAATAATTGAGCTACCCAAGTGCCCCCATATCATTTGTTCTTGATTAGTTCATCATTAGTTCTAGGTTTCCATGGTTCATTGTTTGCATAAAACACCCAGTTCTCCATGCAATTTGTGCTCTCCTTAATACTCATCACTGGACTCATCCATTCCCTCCCATCCCCAAAACCCTCAGTTTTTTTCCCAGAGTCCACTGTCTCTCATGGTTCACCTCTTCCCTCTGATTTCCCCCCTTCATTTTCCCTTTCCTTCTCCTAATGTCCTCCATGCTATTCATTATGTTCCACAAATAAGTGACACCATATGATAATTGTTTTTCTCTGTTTGACTTATTTCATTGAACCTAATCTCCTCCAGCTCCACCCATGTTGAGGCAAATATTGGGTTTTCATCCTTTCTGATGGCTGAGTCATATTCCATTGTGACATTTTAACAGGTATAGCTATTCCATTGAATAGCAGTGGCACAATCTACTTAAGTTGAGGTTAAGTTAAATTGAGTTGTTAAATTAAGTTGAGGTTAAATTGAGGTTATTAATTTATCACCTTTTAAATAATACTCCAGTGTATATTGTTGCGGGTAAATTCTGAAGACATCTGTGAGAGGGAAATAGACCTTTACTTCATTTAAGCCATTATGTTTAGGTGTTCTTTTATACAGCAGCATAGCTTATACCCTAATATACTATCTTTACCTCTTACAGTTGACTTCTAGCCAGACTCTAGTCTCAGTCTCTCAGACCTATGATTTATCTTAGCCAGTATTTTCTTATTAAGCTATCTGAAACTGTATTTTGCACAAACATCACCACCCTCCCCTGCTCAGGAACTATTGTTCATTCATTCATGCATTCATTATTTAAGGTATTATGCCAAGTATGCTTTAGTTATTGTCTGAAGTAGTATTAAAAGAATAAAAGTTTAGACACAGCCCTTACCTTCATGGGCCTTTTCAGCATAGTTGGAGAGATTGACAAGACTGACATTAATCAAATATTGACACAAATAAATATAAAATGACAACTGTGATAATTACAAATAAAAGGAGCATGATGCTAGGAGACATATAGCAGAAGGATTTAATTTAGATAAACAAGTCACGGAGGGCTTGTCTAACAAGTGTCAAACTGAAATATGAGGATGGGTAGAGATTAACTACTATCAATAGGAGAGATGAACCTTCCACCCAGTGAAGGCAAAGACCCATCAGAAGGAGAAACATGTCATTTTGAAGAGTTGACAGAAGACTAGTGTGGCTGGAGCAGAGCTTGGGGGATGGTACTAGATGAATCAGAGATTAGTAGGGTCTAGGTTGTGCGGGGTGTTATAGGCCATGTTAAGAATGTTTGTCTTTGCGGTGCCTAGGTGGCTCAGTGGGTTAAGCCTCTGCCTTTGATCACATCATGGTCTTAGCCATTGAGCCCTACGTTGAGCCCTAAGCAGAGAGCCTGCTTCCCCCTCTCTCTCAGCCTGCCTCTCTGCCTTCTTGTGCTCTCCCTCCCAAAATCTTTGAATAAAAAGGTTGTCTTTGTTGTATGAACATTGAGAAGCCATTAAAGAGCCCAGGTATGAGAGTGGCATAATCATGAAATATGTGCCTGAATGGATTAATTAACTAAAAACTAATTAATTCTACCTGTACACTTTTGGTCTACTCCGTTCATATTCTCGCTTGGACAAATCACCCACTTTCAAGTCATGAAGCACTGCAAAAAACAGACTGAGAATGAGTGGATAATGATAGAGGAGGAAACTAGGAGTTTGTTATACCAAAGAAACCAGGAAAATTTTTTGGAAGGGGGAAGTAAAACAGGACAGAATGATCAGTAGTGTTCAATGTTACCAAGAGGTTAGGTAATATATAGATTTAATATCCATGGTTTCCCAAAAGCTATTGAATAGAGCCTAAATTTCTTACACTGGTATTCAAGGTATTCTATCATTACCTGCTTTTCCAACACCTTTTCCCATGACACTGCTAAAGTGAGCCTTTTAGATAAAGCACCCTTCAGATAAGGCGCCCTATTTATTTTATCTAGAACACAATAATACACCCTGCCCACCTATCATCATTGGATGCATCTTCTGCCCATGGCCACTTAGCGAATTCCTACCTATTTTCTAGGCCCTGGTACTATTTTGCCTCCTCCATGAAGGTTAATGTGGTGGCCATGAGAATACACTTCTCAGATCACTGATTATAGTGAGCGTAATTGACTGAAGGTCATGTCCTCTACTTTCTGAAATTTGTCACTGTTTTTGCCCCAAGGCTCTGCTTCCCATGGCTGTTCCTAGCCAATGACTGAGCATGGCAGAGATACTAAGGCAGTCCCATTCCCAGGAGATATGAGAGTCCTCTCACAAAAGAGTGAGAAACCCCAAACAGCCTCGTCAAACTTGTCTTAGAAATGCACAGGGACACGATGCTTCCATCCAAACTCCCTTCCTTCCCTCCTCCTTTCCTTCCTGCTCTCCTCCTCTCATTCAGGGTCAGACTTGCATTATAGTCTCTTGGCTCTCCCAGCCTCCTTTATTTGCCTCCCCAGTTTCTCTTATAGGCATTTCCTCTAATAAACTTCTTGTATCATTAATCTTGTCTGGCATCCATTTCTTTTTTTTCTTTTTTAAGATTTTATTTATTTGTCAGAGAGAGAGAGCACACAAGTAGGCAGAGGTGGAAAGAGAAGCAGGCTCCCCGACGAGCAAGGAGCCCAATGCGGGACTCAATCCCAGGACCCTGGGATCATGACCCGAGCCGAAGGCAGCGGCTTAACCGACTGAGCCACCCAGGAGTCCCTGGCATCCGTTTCTTAGAGACTCAGACAAACACAGGTGGTACTGAGAGTGGCCCAAGAAAAAGGCAGTAAGATAGGAATTTGGAATGGCTACTGCCCATTAGCAAAGAGGATGTTCCCCTGATAAGTAGATGAGACATCGAGAGTTCTGGCACAAGGTGGTAGCTCACGTGCTAAAAGTTTCACCAGTGTTAACCTGGGAATATGTCCCAGGGGAGAGGAATGCTGTGGCAGATGTGATGATGCAGGCCGTTGAAAAACACGGGGCAGGGGGGAGGGACAAAGACTACAAAGACAGTAAAATTGGGTGATCAACTACTAAGTTGTATTGATGTCCTGTAGAGAAATCATGAGGGACTGAGGGCCATTAATAAGCAGTTTTTGGTTAAGTGAGAGAGCCACAGGGCCTTTGGGAAAGCTTACAAAGAGACCTTTATCTCTATCAGGGGAAGGGAATGCACAGCTGAGTGGCAAGATGAAGACCTAATTGTTAGAGCAGCAGAGCCCCAGAGACATTAAAATGCTCAGTCAAGGCAGGTCTAAAATGACCTAACAGCACTGAAGTACAGTACAGAGGCAGCAGTCTGGAGGGAGGAGCAGGCCCCATTGGACACAGTGTATGTTTTAAATCACAGATCTATGTACAGTGCTGTATCCTCAAGAGTAAGAATACAAGGGTCTGGAAGCCAAGGGAACAGAAGCAGGAGTGGCCCTACTATGAATCACACCAGATGTCCCACTGAGGGATTTTGTGCTTCCTGTCCCCACAACTCTTGACTGCAGGATTAGAGGTCCTAGTCCCCAAAGAGAGCATACTTTTGCCAGGGGATATAGCAAAGGTCCCATTGAATTATAAGCCACAGCTGCTGCCAGGACACTTTGAACACCATGTGTCCAGGAACGAACAGGCGAGAATTAGCATCCAGCAAGGGTAATTGACCCTGATCAGCAGGAGGGCTGTTTTTGTACAATGGGGACAAGGAGGAACACATACAGAAGCCAGACACTCCACTTTGGTGCTTTCTGGTATTCTCTTGCTTTGTTGTAACCACGAATGGACACAGGAAGGAACTCTGGCCTAAGATAGGTATGATTACCAGTGGCTCAGAAACTTCCAGAATGATAGTTTGGGTCACATCACCAGGTAAGTTACTAAGATCTGCCAGAGTGAGGGGATCTGAGAACAGATAGGGAGGGAGGGAGAGAACGAGTACCAGTTATGGCCTTAAAATTGACTGCAGCAAGAAGAGCTATGGTTCATTCCACTAAAAGCTTTCTTCTGAATTTCCCCTCGGGAAGAAAGGTCCACAGTAGAACTGCTTCCCAAACCTGTACAAAGAGGTAGACCTGTGTGGGACAAAAGGTAGGCTGCAGAGGCTATGAGAATGTACCTCTCAGATCTCCACTTGCAAGGAATGTAATTGACAAAGGGCCCCAGCTGCTGTCCTCTGAAATTCACCGCTGGGTTCGCTCTGAGGCTACAGATGTTGCAGGCTGCACGGAGCCCATGCCCGAGTGTGGCAGGGAAACTGCAGCGGGCCCTTCTTGAGAGATGTGGGCCTCATCTGACGAGTGACTTTGCTCCAGGAGTCCCTGATGGTCTTGCTCCATTTTCCTTAACCTGCTCTACAGTGTAAGATGCTTCCACTCAGCCTGCCTTCCATTCTTTCCTCTCTCCTTCACTCAGGGTCAGATTTACTTTATGTTTGCAGTCTAAAGTCTCTCCCAGACTCCTTCGGCTCTCTCCCCATTTTCTCTCACAGGCATTTACCCTAATAAATTTCTCACATATTCAATCCCACCTTGGCATCAGCTTCTTGGAGAACCTGGACTAAACACATGCCCTAAGCTCCCAGCTGTCGGCGATAAGTTCTCACTTTGAACTCTCAGAGTATTTCCCACTACAACCTACCTGACATTTCCCAAATGCTACTGAGAAAATAAAACTTATGTTTCTATGTATATATCTTCCCCATTAGCTTAGAAATGTCCTGAATATAGTTACCATTATGTCACCTTTGCTAACCTCTGCACTTTACCAAGTGCCCTGTACATAGAAGGAGCTCCAATCAACCACCATAGGAAAAGAGTAGGCAAAGGTGCCGAGTTGTTTAGACAATTCTGCACTCCAGAAGTAATGTTTCCCACCTACTTCAACTTCTCAGTGTACTATCTCATTTCCCACACCACAATCACTTCCTCAAAATGGTTCCCCATTTTCTCAGGATAATTTAGCCCTCAGTTCCCGGCCCCACTCCCCATATATTTTACCATGCCTTGACCCAGCAGAGGCTGTGGCATAATCAGCTATTCCTCAACCCAAAGTTTGTGGATTCCACCCACCCACCCACCCACACTTTCTATAGTGTGAAGTTGTTGCTGGAAAGTAACTGTAACAGCCAGAGACTACATTCCCAAGCTTGACCCCATGTCCAGGGGTAGTTGGGGTCTTTAAGAAACAGAGCTCTGGGGCACCTGGGTGGCTCAGTGGGTTAAGCCTCTGCCTTCGGCTCAGGTCATGATCCCGGGGTCCTGGGATCGAGCCCCGCATCGGGCTTTCTGCTCTGCAGGTAGCCTGCTTCCTCCTCTCTCTCTGCCTGCCTCTCTGCCTACTTGTGATCTCTGTCAGATAAATAAAGAAAAAATCTAAAAAAAAAAAAAAAAGAAACAGAGCTCTTCCTCTACCACTCTCCTTCACACACACTCTGTTTAAATGCAGAGGACTCTAGGGATGCTGAGGCCACAAGATGGGAAAAGCCTATGACCCTGAACCACCACATGGAGGAAAGCTTCTCACCATGCAAGAAGCACCTACACTGGAATGTTTCATGAGTGAATAGTAAGCTTCTATTGCGTTAGATCACAGAAATTTGGGGGTTCGTCTGTTACAGTTGCTAGTGTTATCCTAAATAATACAGAAATCATTGTCCCTTTTTTTTTGCTACTCCCACCTTAACTCCCTTTTATTTAGAGGGAGTCTCCCATTATGGGACTCATGATGCCAAATGGGTTAGATCTTTCTCAGGCTACACTGTGGGCCTGTTACTTAGTCTCTAAGAATCTGATGTATTTCCACTCAGTACTATGAATATGGGAGTAATGCAAAGATACAAGACACTATAGGAACTATTCACAGTGGTGGTATGGCCTTGAGAATCTAGGGGCAGTGGCAGCAAGGCCTGGCAACAGTTGTTTTCAGTCCATGTCCTAAACAGACTGTTCTTGTGGTATGACCTTGGCTGTGCTTCCCTGCTTCTACATTTACTTGCTTTTTTACTTCTTTTTCTAGCTTCCTTGACAATTTCCTCCTTCCAATAGTTAATTTTCTTCTTTAGATACCCAGAATCAGTTTCCATCTATACTATCCTTCCCATCTCCACTGGACTCTTTTCCCAAACTCAGGTCCGTAGGATTACTGTTTATTAAGCACCTGATGCCCACCTGGCACTGTGATAGGCACTTTGCATAAGCTCTCATACTTGATTTAATTCTTCCAAGTATTCTATAGGGTTGGTACTACTATTGCCATTTATCAATACGACAACTGTAGCTCAGAGATGTACTGATTTTCCCAGTTACACTGCTTGTAGGTGTCACTTGGAATTCCGTTTTGAAGACGTCAAAGCATGTTTTTACATTGCACGAGAAATGCTTTACCTACTTTTAATTATAGCAGTATTTCCTTCTAGGGCTGCTTCTAGCCTATGACCATTTGATTCTGTAAGTGAAGACTACATCAACACATACTTAGTCCTTTCCCTTTCCTCCTTCCTTGTTTTTTTTCTTTCTCTCTTACCCTCCCTCATTTTCTCTGTACTTCCTTCTTTCCTAACTTCTTGACAGAATAAACCATGTGTGATAGCAGAGTACATGGTGGCAACCTGGTCTCTTGCTGACCTTTCTTAGACTGCACTGCTATCTAAGATGCTTCTTCCCAGCCTTCTTTCCTTCTTTCTCTCATTTACTCAGGGTCACACTTGAATCAATTATGAGGTTGGAATTTTGGGAGAGGAGTGGTAGGAACTGTACCTTGATGATCTTCATTACGTTTGATGTCCCCCAGTAAGTATGCCTCAAATGTTCACAATACACTCAGGAAACTAGGTTTCCTAAGCTTCATGAGAAAGAAGCTGCCGTTAATGATGGAGATGAGTGTCAGATAATTCCATTTTTCCAGAGAAACAGGTTAGGGAGAAACAAAATTCATTCAGTGATTGAATATCTTTCATGTATCAGGACCTATGGGGCAATGGAAATATAGAAATATATATTATAAAACCCTTACTCTATACAAGTTTATAATCCAGTAGAGTCATACACAGTCAATTTTTCCAGGTGCTAGATGTTAATCTTAACTGCTTTAGAATAGCATAGTTCTTACCAATTGATTAAAACCATCCATTGTAATAGAAATAATTGTGAAATTAGCATAATCCGCAGAGCCTTTTAGAATTGTAGCAGGAATTAGGGGCACCTGAGTGGCTCAGTGGATTAAAGCCTCTGCCTTCAGCTCGGGTCATGATCCCAGGGTCCTTGGATCGGGCCCCGCATCGGGCTCTCTGCTCAGTGGCGAGCCTGCTTCCTCCTCTCTCTCTCTCTCTCTCTCTCTCACTCTGCCTGCCTCTCAGCCTACTTGTGATCTCTGTCTGTCCAATAAATAAATAAAATCTTTAAAAAAAAATAAAAATAAAAAAAAAGAATTGTATCAGGAATTAGAGCAGTTAGGAGGTGAAGCCACTGATTAAAAGAAACTTTTTTTTTTTGTTGAGAGAGAGAGAGAGTGAGAGAGTCCATGCATGTGAGCAGTGGGGGAGGGGCAAAGGAGGGTGAGAGAGAGAGAATCCTAAAGAGGCTCCATGCCCAGTGCAGAGCCCGATAAGGGGCTCAGTCTCAGGACCTTGAGATTGTGACCTGAGCCAAAATCAAGTGTCTGCGCTCAACCGACTGAGCTACCCACACACCCCTAAAATAAATATTTCTTGATCTAGTACCATGACTCTTAGAATTTCTAAGCAGTTGGAAGAGGGCTAAGAAGGAGGAGGGTGAGAGAAAAAGAAAGAGTACTTGTCGTATCATGGCTGCATTTTAGCTTAAATGCAATATACAGTATCTGGAATGCAAAACCCAGTATCCAGAAATGAAGAGAGTCGCTAAGACTCTTTTGGTTGAGATGGAAAAGGAAAAGGGCTTCCTGAAGGATGGCAGAATCACTATATTCAAAAGGCAGTGTTGGAAATGTTGTTGGGAGCTCAAAGACTGTTTCTTTGAATCTCCACCCATTTTCCTATCTTCTACTATGTCAGCTAGGTGTACCCAGTGTATCACAGTTCTGAACACATACATCCAAACCCCATTACCTGGTATAACAACAAACTGAATTTGAATGCAATGTGAATGGGAAGGTGGGGTCAACAAAGCCTGAATAAGTAATTTTAATGCAGTATATCCAGCAGATACACAAAGAAGTGGGGAAAACCTATGGAAAAAAGAGAAGAATGCAGTACTTTGTGGGATTGAAAGGTGTTAGGTGTAAGAAGGAAGTGAACCAATACCTCAGGAAAAGCAAAGAAGGTAAAGACTGTTCTTGAAGAAAGTGAAGGATTTCTAGTTGGCCAGGTGCAGTCGGTTGGAGAAAGTCTCCAAGGAAGTACTGAACTTTCGGAGAAGAAAATAAGGAGGCACCTGGTGACCTGAGGGGCAGAATTGTGCTTCACAGATTGGAACAAGTGGGAGACTGAGAGGTGGAGGTAGAGAAGGGGCAGAGCTTGCTGAACAGAAGATGGGGGGAATGGGGAAGCTAAGAGGCAGGAACATAGGGAACTGATTAGGAAAGATAAATCACTAGAGCTCTGTTGGTTAAGAAAGACAAGGTACCTTTAGGTAGAGGGGCCAGAGCGGGCAGCATATTCAGTGATGGCAGGAGCAATGTAATGATTTTAGCCTGACCAAAGGTTCCCAAGTGAAGTTTGCTGGTGAGACACAGGGCAGCACTTTCTGCAATCCAGGTAACCAGAGAAAGTATAAAGCTCTCTTATATAGCACCCATAAAAGGCAGAAATTAGTAAAGTTATAAATGGTGGTGGTGGTGGTGGGGAAGCAGATGGGAGTTTAGAGAAAAGCGAAGTTGCTTCTAATGGGAAATTGTGGAAATGCTCCATGGAAGAGGTGATGTTTGGAATTGGATACATTAGATTTGGACACACAGAGATGGGGTTGAGGAGAACAGCAAGGAATGGCAAAAATCAGTAGTGTTCTAGTACAGAGTAGAGAATTGTGTCTCCCCCACAATCTCCAACCCCCACCATATATGTTTTAGTCCCTAACCCCTGGTATCTGTGAATGTGACCTCAATAGGACAGTCTCACAGATAATGAAGTTAATGATCTCAAAATAGACTCAAATGGGATTTAGGGCAGGCCCTAAATCCAATGGATGGTGAAAAAGGAGAAGGAGATCACAGACATGGAGACACAGGAAAGCAAGCTGTGTAAAGACAGAAGAGAGATTGGAGTTTTGCAGCCCCACAGTAAGGAACACCAGTAACCACTAGAAGCTGAAAGAGGCAAGAAACTATTCTCTAGGGAGCCTGGGGGGTTCAAGTCATGATCCCAGGACCCTGGGATCAAGCTTCACATCAGGATCCTTGCTCAGTGGGGAGCCTGCTTCTCCCTCTGCCTACTGCTCCTCCTGCCAAATAAAGAAATAAAAAAACAGAAACAAAAAAGTATTGTCTATAGCCGCCTTTGATGTTGGACTCCTGGTCTCTGGAACCGTGAGTATAATTTCTGTTTTTGTTTTTTTTTTTAAGATTTTTATTTATTTATTTGACAGACAGAGAGAGATCACAAGTAGGCAGAGAGGCAGGCAGAGAGAGAGGGGGAAGCAGGCTCCCTGCTGAGCAGAGAGCCCGATGTGGGGCTCGATCCCAGGACCCTGAGATCATGACCTGAGCTGAAGGCAGAGGCTTAAACAACTGAGCCACCCAGGTGCCCCAATTTCTGTTGTTTTAAGGCACCAATTTTGTGGTCATTTGTTGCAGCAGCTCTAGGAAACTGACAGAACCAGTATGATTTCTGTGACTTGAGCCAGCGATTGTGGGTTTCTCTGAATAAAATCAGAGCAATCCAAAAACAAGGGTTGGGCCTTGGGATGGTGATGATGATGGAAATTCAAGGGGTCAAGAGAGGCCAGAGTGCTAGAGTGGGCAGAGTTTAAATACTTAAACTGAGGGAACTAGAGGGTTATGTTGTGGGCATGGACCAGGTGCAGGGTGAAGAAAGTGTGTGGGAACAGTAGGAGGAACGGAGGTGATAGAGAAGATGCCACGTTCGAACTCCTAGAAGTGGAGCAATTCTTAGTGATTACGAGGCCCTGTGTGCTGGTGGCTGAAGTGGAACAGAGTTGAAGGCCCTTCATGTTGAGAAAACTGAGGAATTCTGAGGCCAGAGAGTCAGAACATATCAGTATGATGGCTTTAGGAATGGTGGTATTAATCTTTTCCTGCTCTAGGACATCCATATTCCTAGTTCTAAACTTTTTTTTTTTTTTTTAAGATTTTATTTATTTGACAGACAGAGATCACAAGTAGGCAGAGAGAGACGGGGAAGCAGGCTCCCTGCTTAGCTGTCCTTTCTCAGACCTCTGGACTTTGACTAAATTGCACCAGAGGCTTTCATGGTCCTCTATCTTTTCTTTTCTTTTTTTTTTTTTTAAAGATTTTATTTATTTATTTGACAGAGAGAGATCACAAGCAGGCAGAGAGGCAGGCAGAGAGAGAGGAGGAAGCAGGCTCCCCGCTGGGCAGAGAGCCCGATGCGGGGCTCGATCCCAGGACCCTGGGATCATGACCCGAGCCGAAGGCAGAGGCTCAACCCACTGAGCCACCCAGGCGCCCCTAGTTCTAATACTTATGGACTCAGATGCAGACTTACACCATTAACACTCTAGCTGTCCTTTCTCAGACCTCTGGGCTTTGACTAAATTGCACCAGAGGCTTTCATGGTCCTCTATCTTTTCTAAAAAAATAAAACCATATAACCTTTAATATTCATTGATACATATGAATAACATGCAATAAACTATGAACGTTATAGAACACTTTTTTACTGAGGTATAATTGACAATAGTTTCAGATATACAACATAATAATTTGATATTTGTATATATTGCCAAATGATCACTATAATAAATCTAGTCACCACACATAGTCACAAATTTTTTTTCATAATGAGAATTTTTAGGATTTACTCTATTGGCAAGTTTCAGTAATGCAATACAGTTTCATTAACTATAGTCATCAGGCTGTATATTACATGAGTTTCTTATTTTATAACAAATGTATACCTTTTGACCCCCTTTGCCTATTTCACCCACTCCCCAACTCCCCACTCCCCACTTCTGACAACCACCAACTTATTCTCTGTATCTGAGTTTCGTTTTTCTCTTCTTCTTCTCTTCTTTTCTTCCTTTCTTTTATTCCACAAATAAGTCAGATCATCCTTTCTGTTTAACTTATTTCACTTAGTATAATGCTCTCAAGATCCATCCATGTTGTCACAAACGTTGTCCATGTTGTCACTAAAGGATTTCATTCTTTCTCATGGGTGAATAATATTTCAATATATATTTATATTTCATTATATAATATATAATTAATATGTTATATAATATAAAGTCAATATGTCAATATAATAATATATTTTATAACACGATTATATATTTATATATAATATTATGTTATGATATATCAATATAATAAATTATAATATATTATATAACATTACATTATTTTACATAATATTATATATGATATATATTATATATATATAATGAGATATATATCTCTCACAACTTTTTTTCTTTTTTCTTTTTTTTTTTTTAAAGATTTTATTTATTTATTTGACAGACAGAGATCACAAGTAGGCAGAGAGGCAGGCAGAGAAAGAGGGGGAAGCAGGCTCCCTGCAGAGCAGAGGGCCCGATGCAGGGCTTGATCCCAGGACCCCGAGATCAGTGGAATAATGACCTGAGCCAAAGGCAGAGGCTTTAACCCACTGAGTCCCCCAGGCGCCCAATCTCACAACTTCTTTATCCATTCATCTGTCAATGGATACTTAGATTGTTTCCATGTTTTGGCTCTTATAAGTAATGCTGCAATGAACATGGGGGTGTATATCCCTTCCTGAGTTGGTGTTTTTATTTTCTTTGACTAAAAACCCAGAGATGGAATTGCTGTATCATATGGTAGTTCTATTCTTACTTTTTTTGAGGATCCTCCATACTGTTTTCCATAGTGTCTCCACCAATTTACACTCCCACCAACAGTGTATAGGAGTTCCCTTTCCTCCACATCCTCATCAGCACTTGTTAATCTTTTATCTATTTGATATTAGCCATTCTAACAGTGGGAGATGATACCTCATTGTGGTTTTAATTTGCATTTCCCTCATGATGAGTGATATTGAGCATCTTTTCTTGTACCTGTTGGTCACCTGTATGTCTTCTTTAGAAAAATGTCAATTCAAATCTTCTGCCCATTTTTAAATAATATTATTCTTTTTTTGCTCTTGAGTTATATGAATTCTTCATATATTCTGAATATTAGTCCTTTATTAGATATATGATTTGCAGATATTTTCTCCCATGTAGTCTTTTCATTTTGTTGATGATGTCCTTTGCTGCACAGAAGCCTTTTAATTTGATGTAGTTCTACTTATTTATTTTTTGCCTTTGTTGCCTTTGCATTTGGCATCAAATTAAAAAAATCATCGCCAAGACCTATGTAAAAAATTTTACTGCTTATGTTTTTTTCTAGGAGTTTTGTGGTTTCAGATCTTACCTTCAAGTTAATTTTTGTGTATGGTATTGATAGTGGTCTAGTTTCATTCTTTTGCATGTGGCTGTCTGATTTTCCTAACACCATTTGTTGAAGACATTGTCCTTTTTCCATTGTATATTCTTGGTTCCTTTGTTATTAATTAATTGATCTTATGTGTGAGGGCTTACTTCTGGGCACTTTGTTCTGTTTTATTGAGCTATGTGTTTGTATTTATTCCAATACCATACTGTTTTGAGAACTATAACTTTGTAATATAGTTCGAAACCAAGGCCTGTAAGTCCTCTAGCTTTGTTCTTTTTTGTCAAGATTGCTTTGGCTTGGGACGCCTGGGTGGCTCAGTTGGTTGGACGACTGCCTTCAGCTCAGGTCATGATCCTGGAGTCCTGGGATCGAGTCCTGCATCGGGCTCCCAGCTCCATGGGGAGTCTGCTTCTCCCTCTGACCTCCTTGCTCATGCTCTCTCTCACTGTCTCTCTCTCAAATAGTTCTAAAGTTTTTCAGTGGTGTCTTTAGGGTTCTCTCAATATACTTTCATGTCATCTGCAAATAGTGACAGTTTTGTTTCTTCCCAATTTGGATGCCTCTTACATATTTATTTTTTTTCTTGGCTACTTGTTTTGGTCCATCTTGCAGATAGCAGACTGTGGGACTTCTTAGCCTCCCTAACCACATAAGTCAATTCTTGTAATAAATCTCTTTAAATAGCTACATATATCCTAATGATTGTTTTTCTCTAGAGAACCCTGAATAATACAACAGGGAAGAGCAGGAAAGTGAGCCTGATGTGGTAATCACAGGAGAAAGGAGAGGCAGGTGTTATGCTGTAAGGTGGTAGCAACAGATGGCCAAAACTTCAAAGGTAGAGCAGCTCAGCAAGGGTAGAAGAATGTTCTGGAAATGTCTCTGGAAAAAGGAACAATAGAGTTCTGCTCATTTACCACAGAGCCCAAGGAGTCAGAAAAGATGAGGATTTTCCAAGATGGCTTGGAAAATGTGTGTGGTGTAGGGAAAGCCAGGTTCCAGTTCTTAATAACAGTTTTAACTGAAATTTAGAACAGGGTTCCTATAACGCAATGTTAGCAGTCAAGGAGACACAGTCAGACAAAAAATTAAATTTAATGTACTTCATTTTTTTCATTAAAAAATAAAGCATTAAGGAAAGAAGTACATCCATGATACATAAGAAACATCTTAAATATTCTCTCTTCCCATGTAGATGGCAACTGCTCTCCAAAATTTCCTCTCTCACACCCCTTACTTCCAACCACCCCAGACTTGCTGAGGTGACAAGACACCTGGGTTGCATTAAGAGTAATTGACCAAGAGCACCAGCTGTTATGGAATTAATTGCTGAATTAGTACGGAGGCCACACCTCTCATGGGCTGCTTGCCGCCAAACAAGGGGCACGAATATTTGCCTCTAGGATTCCTTAATAGCCTTGCTGAACTTTCCTTAAGGATGCACAGTAGTCTAAGGAGATCCCAGTCACTTTTCTTTCTTTCTCTCCTTGAGTGGGGTTCAGACTCGCATTGCAATCTGATAGTTCTTCCAGCCTCTCCCAGCTGCTGCCCCATTTTCTCTCACAGGTTGTTCCCCTAATTGATTTCTTGCACACTTAATTCCTCTCTTGGCAGCTGCTTCTTAGAAGATCCAGATAACACACTCTCCCAAATATGTGTGACCTCTTCCAGCTTTACTCCTTCCTTCTATTTCACCCAGCTTTGCTGACAGTGAGTGCTGACTGGCATAGAATGGCCAGTCCAGGGAGACTCCTGTCTCAAAATGGAGAAATAACTCAAGTATAGCAATCAAGCAAGGAGAAATAGGGGCAGGAAAACAGCCTGGAACATGTTAGGATTCCAGAGGGAAGTTACTGGCTTGTTCCACCCTCCTCCTAACCCATGTCCACCCATCCTAGGCTGGGTGGTAAAGAATAGCAGTAAAGGTATAGAATAAGAATATAAGAATAACAGTATAAATCTATAGGACCATATATGGGATACCCATGGTAGAGCACTGGAACAGTGAGGAGGAAGAATGAGTGGAAGGGAAAAAGCAAGTAGAAAAAGAGAACTACTTGGAGGAAACACTAAAGTTCAGTCTAATAGTTGTTTATAGATCCCTCCTGGGCTTTCTGCTAAGCACTGTTTATGGAAAGTTAAAAACAAAAACAAAAACAAAACCCTACCTTACTTCCCTGAGGGACTGATACTTTCCCTAACCTAGGCAGAATGAGGATTAGAGTAGACTGCCTTGAGGAGATGATACCTAAGCAGAGTCTGGAAGGATGCACAGGTGTAGGAGAAAACCTGTTGAACCACAGGCAGTTGCCTATCTGCTAGCTCAGTTCAGTTCCACGAATACATTCTGAAGGCTTCCTATGTATTGGGCCCTCTTCCAGGTGCGGGGACCACAGTGCTGAGCAAGATGGCCACTGTCTCAGTCCTCTGGAATCTAGCTGAGAACAGAGTGGAACAATCTTACCACAGTATGAGATATGCCACAGGAGAGGGATCTGCAAAGGATCAAACAGCAGTCTCAAGGCTCAGCCCATATGAAGCCCCATATTCTGAACATGGCAAAATTCTTCACACTCTAGCTCCATTACTGCTCTGTAGTCTCATTTACCACCATTCCTCAAAAGCTTGAGATACAACTGTGTGTGAATCTGAATATGCCACTTCTAGCATATAGTTAGTTACTTTTTCAGAGATACTCTCCTTGACACATCCAGCCTTGTGCAAATTCTCCCCTATGCTACCAGGCTAGTCTTTTGTCTATCTCTCTAGGTTGATGAGATTCGTTTTTTTGTTGTTGTTGTTGTTGTTGTTATTTTTTAAAAAATGATTTTATTTATTTATTTATTTATTTGATAGAGATCACAAGTAGGCAGAGAGGCAGGCAGAAAGAGAGAGAGAGAGAGAGAGAGAGATAAGCCAAACAGAGCCTGATGTGGGGCTAGATCCCAAGACCCTGCGATCATGACCTGAGCCAAAGGTAGAGGCTTCAACCCACTGAGCCACCCAGGCTCCCCAGTTGATGACATTCTTTCTTTCTTTCTTTCTTTCTTTCTTTTTTTTTTTTTTTAAAGATTTTATTTATTTATCAGAGAGAGAGAGGGGGAGAGAGCGAGCACAGGCAGACAGAATGGCAGGCAGAGGCAGAGGGAGAAGCAGGCTCCCTGCCGAGCAAGGAGCCCGATGTGGGACTCGATCCCAGGACGCTGGGATCATGACCTGAGCCGAAGGCAGCTGCTTAACCAACTGAGCCACCCAGGCGTCCTTTTTTTTTTTTTTTTTTTTAGTTGATGACATTCTTAAAGCAGTGACCCAAACGCAGGTCCAACAACATCTACCACGGAGTCAGGTGGGCTTTGTCCAGCCACATGACTTCAGGCTTTGGATCCTCAGCTTCCCTGTATATCCAGGTGAATAACTCCTACTCAAGGAAATGTAATAAACACTGGTGGTTAGTTCTTGGCTTATAGTAAGTGCTCAAAAATATTTGCTGAATTGAATTGCATTAAAATTTAAGCCCCAGGCCTGAATTTGGACTTTATGAAGGCTCTGGCTGTGTGAGCCGGAGCTTGGAGGGGTTAATGACCAATTTTAGCAGTTTTCTCTGTGACTAAGAATGCAAGATATACACCTTGTTCTCTGCCTTGAAGACCTGCTTGTTAGCTGGGGAAACAGATGGACAACCTCCCCCAAGAGTTCAGTTCCGAATTCCTAAAGCAGTGGTTCTCAAACTCTAGCAAGCATCAAAATCA
Organism: Mustela nigripes; assembly: GCF_022355385.1. Taxonomy (NCBI): domain Eukaryota; kingdom Metazoa; phylum Chordata; class Mammalia; order Carnivora; family Mustelidae; genus Mustela; species Mustela nigripes. The sequence continues at coordinate 92,692,933 of NC_081558.1, forward strand.
CCTAGAGGTCATCTGGTGAAACAGATTGCTGGCTACAGCCCGAGTTTAATTCAGTAGGTCCCGGATGAAGTATGAGAATTTGAAAGTCTGCATTTCCCGCTTGCTCTCAAGTGATAGTCAAACCGCTGTGCCCACGCCCACACTTCGAGAACTACCCACGAGAGATTAGGAGCCCTGTGCTCAACACGCAGCACAGAGTGGGTCTCTGTTATCCTGGCCCCACTACATCTTTAGTCTCTGCTCTTGATCAAATCACTCTACCTCTCTGTGCTTCATTTGCTTCATCTGTGAAATCAGGATAATAAGGTAATGCAAGTGCGTGCTTAAAGCCACACTTGGCACAGTGTTTTTTTTTTGTTGTTGTTGTTATTGTTTGTTTTTTGTTTTTTAACAAATGTCGGCTATCTGCTATTATCTATTCATTTTCTGGAGGTGGTGGGACGACCAAACTGGAGGTCTAGGTAGACAGAGAAGAAGAACCAAAACCCTCTTCCGTGCAGCAAGGAAGGCACAAGAGCTGAGGACCAGTATTATCCTTCTTAAAGTAACGCTCTAGTGGGGTCTGGGGTCTCAAAAGCTCCGCCTTTTCTCCTTAGAGGGCCCTGATGTCCAACCCACAGCTTCTTTACGTCCCATAGGTGCTGCGCAGGCGCAAAACCCTATGTGCCCACGCTTGACGCACATGCGTACTCAGACGCACAAGGTTGGGGGCTGGCCTGCAGAGCAGAAATGGCGGCGGCAATACGTGTGTTGGCGGCTGGAGCAAGCCGCAGCGTTGTGGTGAGCAGTCTCCGGCCCGCAGTCCGCAACCTGTGTAGCCAGCCTATCTCCGTTAACGATCGCATCGAGAAAAAGCGCAAGGCCGCATTGGTGGGAGGAGGCCAGCGCCGCGTAGATGCGCAGCATAAGCGGGTGAGTCCCGCGGTGGTCGGACCATCCCCTCGGCGTTCGCGACCTATCACAGAGTGCCCAGCTCGCGACGCCCCAGTCCTTTCAGCCAATCAGCGCCATGCCGGGGAGGGGCGGGGTCGAGAAGGTTCACCTTAAGTACCTGTTGCCTTTTACCAAGTTGCAGGTAAAACGAAGATAAGCACCACTGTGCTTTACTACTCTCCACTTTGCTTCTGGATATTTAGAGGGAGCTGGCCGGCTCCCAGCTGGCTCACCACTTAACATCTATAGACTTTTGGACTAGTTACTTAATCATTAGGAGTCAGTTTTTTTTTTTTTTTTAAGATTTTATTTATTTGTCAGAGAGAGAGAGGGAGAGAGAGCGAGCACAGGCAGACAGAATGGCAGGTAGAGACAGAGGGAGAAGCAGGCTCCCCGCTGAGCAAGGAGCCCGATGCGAGACTCGATTCCAGGACGCCGGGATCATGACCCGAGCCGAAGGCAGCTGCTTAACCAACTGAGCCACCCAGGCGTCCCAGGAGTCAGTTTTTTTTTTTTTTTTTTTTTTTTTTTTAAGAAGAAACTAGTAGTACTTATTCCTTCACAATCTTATTGGTATAGCTACGGAAGCGATGATAGGCACTTAGGGGGAAAAAATCTGTTTATTCTCCTGCCCCGTGAAAGCGTGGTAAATTCTGCCTCTCTTATGGAAGCAGGAAAATCGGAACATACGGTAGGGGAATTAACGTGGGCAAAATCTCAAAGTAATCTGGGGCGGGGTGTGCACGGGGAACTTGTGGAACTTCTGACCCCTCAATGCTGGCAGAACGCCTTTGAGGTCTTAGCATGCATCGACATGCTGGGTAGGAAAGGACCCTGTCGGAGGCAGGGAGGTTTTTGAGGCAAGACAGCTGGCCTTTAGAGATATGCTGTGTGGACCATTTAGCAGCAGGAGAAACTGAGGCCCAGATCAGTGACCTGGGACTTGAAACTAGGCTCATGCAGTGCTTCACTGACACGTGTGTGAATCTGGACTGATGTGCTGAATGAGTTAAATCACCAATCTGGAAGATAGAGAAGTGAAATTCTTAGAGGTGAAGGTCATTGAGGCACAACTGTCAAGTGTGGTGAGGGGTGGTGAGTGGGGTGGAACGCTAGGATCTTTAGTGAGGAGATTTGAATTAGCTCTTTATTGAAGTCTAAACTGGATGTTGATTGATTGATTATTTTTAGATTTTATTTACTTATTTGACAGAGAAAGAGAGCGAGAGAGCACAAGCTGGGGGAATGGCAGGGAGAGGAGAAGCAGACTCCCCGCTATCAGAGAGCCCAGTGCAGGGCTTGATCCCAGGACTCCAGCAGATGCCCCTTGAGTGTTGATTTAAATGTTATAAATTCTGATTTGACAAAAACATGAAGGTGACTGTTCCTTTTTGACAAGTTACTTAATCCCTAGGAGTCATTTATTCTAAAGAGAAGATAGTAGTAATTTTTGACCCTTGGGAGTGAGATATAAGTTTGGTTGAGTGTGGGTCCATCTGGGTAGTGTAGTCCTTAAACCTCAGACTCTTGGTTTTGGCTCAGGTCGTGATCTTCAGTGGTGGGATCAAGCCCCAAGTTGGGCTCCAGGCTCAGCAGCGAGTCTGCCTGGGACTCGCTCTCTCTCTCCCTCTGTCCCTCCCCCGCACCATCCCAGGTGCACTCTCTCTCTCAAATAAATAAACCTTTAAAAAATTTGGCTGAGTATGTGGTGTCAGGAGTATTTTCCCTCCCTCCCCTGGGGTGGCTCTGTCTCGATTGAAGGAACCTTTGCATCTTCCTTTGAAAGGCCTTTCAGTGCTCCTGTGCACTCTTTGTGTTGGGACCCATTGCTGACTTCCTCCCTGGAACATCACCCCACTTCTTCCTGGGTAGACTCTACTGGGCTTAGATGCAGGCTCAAGAAGCAATTTTTCTTTTGCTAGAGCTGACTTAGTCAGGAGGCTGACTTGATTTAAATCCCTCTCTCCACCCTTTTTAAAACAAATTTTTGGACTATTTCCATAGGACAGATTCCCAGAAATGGAATTACTGGGTCAAAAGATAGAAATATTTTTAACACTCTAATATATGTTGCCAAATTGCTTTCTGGAAAACTTAATTCTACTTTACACAATAGTGTATACGATGGCCTGTTTGTTTTAGAAAGACCTCACTGGCTTTGGCTACTTTCTTATGGGGGAAAAAAAAAGCCAGTTTGAGGTGGTTTTTTCCCCCAGGGTGGAGGGAGGTTGGAATACAGTGGGCCTGGCTGTTTGGCTTGCTCTGAGTAAGGGCTTGAGAGTCCAAGCAACAGAAGCTATTGATAAGTTGAAGGTTCCAACCTCACCGTCCCCAAGCAGCATTTTTTTTTTTTCTTAACTCTTCTCAAGTGAGCTCTTTACTGCTCTCTGTCCCCCTCCTTTTCTTCTGAGCTATTACCTCTGTGCGGTTGTCTCGGTATCATAGTGTCACTGTCAGGTGTGGGGTCCCTAAGCAGAGACCCTAATATAGGATAGTGAGAGGAGCCTATGGAGGAGGCAGGAGAAGAATCAGTAAGTAGTCCCAGAAGTGTCCCTGGGGTTGACCACTAGTGAGGTGAGTTTGTGTGGAGTTCCCTAGAAGAAGCTTGTGAATCTGTGTATGTGGCCTCAGACTCTTCACTAAGCCTACTTTAGTTTTCCACCTCCTCCATTCTTCTTTTTATTCCATGATTGCTCCTTAAGTCTCCAATAAATGTTTTTGGAACTAGTATATTGTTCCATGGTCAGGATTCCTTACCCCCACTTCTCTTCACCTTTTCCTCCTCCCATTTCCTTATTTGCCTTCCCCTGTTGGCTCCTGAAGCTCCCTGTCTGCCCTGATGTCCTTATTGGCTGAAATCTACTTGTCATACCTGTGTTTTGGGCGGGTTGATGGAATAGAGGCTTTCATGAGAGGTGAAGGGGTAAACCCTGTCTTCCTGGCCTTCTCATGAATGCTCCTTGCTTACTGACTTTGTCTATGATGACCCCACTAAATGGTTTTTGTTGTGTTGTAGGGAAAGCTAACTGCCAGAGAGCGGATCAGTGTTTTGCTGGACCCTGGCAGTTTTGTTGAGAGCGACATGTTTGTGGAACACAGATGTGCAGATTTTGGAATGGCTGCTGAGAAGAATAAGGTATCTTTTCACATGGTGGTGTGAGCCACTACGTTGCACTTTCTAGCTGTTGCTGTGCTGGCCTACCCACTAGACTAATGAAGACCTTTTGGAACTCAAAAGTACATTTAAGAATTTTCAGGTTTGGGGCCTGAAGTTGCAGAGGTGCCTCTGGAGAAGTAGTATTGGGCCTCCAGATTCCCCTACTTAACCTTTGTCTGCAGATGAAGGAATGTGAGTGGGACTGCTTAGACCTTGGGCAGTGTGACTCTGGCCCAGTTTCCAGGGCTCTGGTTGTGGGTTCAGAGATCTCACAAATATGGATTGACAAACTTGGAAGGAAAGATGAGAATGTCTTTTAGTTGTGTTCTAGTTTGTCTAGGCAACAGAGACCCCTAAAGCAGGACCATTTGCCTGTTTTGTCATACTAAGTTTATGGAGCTTTTGGGGTCAGAGTCACCGATACTTTCTTTTTTTTTTTTTAATTGGGTGTTCTCCATGGGTATGCGGAATTCTTTGGACTCACTTTTGATCAGTTTTTCTTGGGTCTGCATATATGCTGTTAGTGACCAAAGATTTGGGAACTTGGCACCAAATCAGCTGGCTCCATTTGAGTCATTATGGGCCACATAGTATTCCAGGATTCCAAGCAAAATGATGGGTTTGCCGTAAGGTTTGGGGGTGGGCTGTGTGGCTTTGTAGACTTGCCATGTGTCATTCTATTCCCTTCTCCTTCCCATGGCATTTGGTAGTTGCAGCTCTAGGGAGTTTTAATTATTTTGTTTTTGGAAGAAGATGATCTCTAACTATAGTGCCCTTCACTTCTATTGACAAAGCAGTAGCCTACGGCTTGCTGTTGCAGAGCTGAGCAGGGGAAGAGGAGATTCCATCATGATCCTGATTCATACTGAATTTCAAGAAATTTAGGGTGCGCATTTGTTTTGGGCTTTTTTCGGTCTTTCATTGCTAAATTCACTAAAAGACATATTTGGGTTTTTTAACTCTTATTTTTCTATTTTTCTGATAGTTTCCTGGAGACAGTGTGGTCACTGGACGGGGCCGAATCAATGGAAGATTGGCTTATGTCTTCAGTCAGGTATTTAATAACTCCAATAGGCTGTGCGTTCCTGGAGGGCAGAGCCAGGAGCAAAAGATATGACAAGAAAGCAGTTTTGGGGAATGAAAACTTGCTTGTAGTGGGGGCAGATGAGGGATTTACTTTCTGTTTTTCAGTGGGGGCAGATGAGGGATTTACTTTCTGTTTTTCAGTGCATATGTTGAGAGTTTTATACTATAGTATGTGTTTTTTCTTAGGGTAAAAGAATCAATAGTCTTGAGTGATGATCACAGGGCATTAATCGGGTAAAAAGTCCCAGGCCAGGAGTTTAATCCAAGTGAGTGAGTTTCCTTTTGGCAGGTTGGGTGTGTGCCTGGAGGGCATCCATGTCCTGGGCATTGTGTCGACTGAGAGAGTGCTGTGAATGCAGCTTGGGTGGAAGGCACTAGACTCCATGAACCATAGGTTTTGGGCTTTCCCGAAAGTATTAGAACAAATTTTCTTTTCTTTTTTTTTTTTTTAAATTTTTTTTAGAACAAATTTTCTTAAGCTGCATAAAGACAGATAAAGTTTCTTCACACTGAGACCGTAGAAGAATATAGTATAGGAGGCAGAATAATGGTCCCCCAAAATGTCCAACTCCTAATTCCTGAAGTTTATGAATGATAGCTTCAATGGCAAAGGGGAATTAAGCTGCAGATGGAATTAGTGTTGCTAATTAGCTAACCTTAAAATAAAGAAGCCTGGGTCACCCAGGTGTGCACAATATAATCACAGGGTCCTTAAGAGAAGGAGAGGCAGAAGCAAAGTTCCAAATGGTGTGTTGTGAGAAGGGCCTGCCACTGCTGGCTAAGAAGATGGAGGAAGGGAGTCATGAATGAAGGAATGCAGACGGTCTCCAGAACCTGGAAAAGGCAGGAAAAATGATTCTCTCTTGGACCGTCCAGAAAGGCGCCTAACAATGCTAATCTTGAGTATAGCTCAGTGAGGCCCACGTAGGACTTCGAAATTACAGAACTGTGAGAGAATAGATTTACGTTGCTTTAAGCCACTGAATTTGTGGTAATTGTTAGAGCAGCTTATAGTAAACTAACACTATACTATTCTGGGTTTGATTACTTCCTCTCCCCATCCCCCCACCAGAGGTGGAAATATGCATATAATTCTAAGTGTTTAGTTCCTTTTTATAGATCTAAAATTATAAAGCTTGTTTATGGGTTTAATAGTAAAATAACCATGTTCGGGTAATTTTGAATGTATTGTACTTAGACAATACTCATTTACTTAATGAATTCCCTTTGAAATGTTTTAGAGAAAGACAACTATCATATGATCCCCCTGATATGAGGAAGTGGTGATGCAACATGGGGGCTTAAGTGGGTAGGAGAAGAATCAATGAAACAAGATGGGATTGGGAGGGAGACAACCCATAAGTGACTCTTAATCTTACAAAACAAACTGAGGGTTGCTGGAGGGAGGGGAGTTGGGAGAAGGGGGGTGGGGTTATGGACATTGGGGAGGGTATGTGCTTTGGTGAGTGCCGTGAAGTGTGTAAACCTGGCGATTCACAGACCTGTACCCCTGGGGATAAAAATACATGTTTATAAAAAAATAAAAAATTAAAAAAACAAACAAACAAAAACAACAACAAAAAAAACTGTGTTACAGATGGGTCTACCAAATGCTTAACTAGAAGAAATGATTTCTCCTTTTTGTAATTTATGAGAGCTAGGCAAAAACTTGTACAGAAGGAAGCATTAATCAGATAGCCAGAACAAAGAAAGTTACTATGCTGTCTGGGCTCAACCTTCTAACTACTGAGCAGATACAAAAATTCACTGAGTTGATACTTTTTATCAGCCCATGGGGTAGGGCTGTGTAGGGATAGGGGGAGGGGAGAGGGAAAAAACTGAGCCAGAGTTTCTGTCCTGAAGATGCTAATTATTTTGTGTATAGAATGGGGCAGGACAGGAGGGTCTTCAGTACAGATAGAGTGAGAGAGATGCTGTGCAAGTGCTGTGGGCTGAGGACAAGGGATGATTGCATTCAGACTTGAGGGATGTTTTAGTTGCTTTTTGTGGGGAACTTCTTTTCCAGAGAAGCAGCCTCAGTCTCTTGCTTGATAATTGGCCATAGGTATGTTCTGGGGAGACATGTAGAGGGGAAGGAGAGCCCAGTGCTGGCTCATCATTCAGTGTACAGGTTCCTGATCTCATGTGTTTTTAGACTCACTTTCGTGTTCTTTTGCTGCTGGTGACTGAATCCAGAGCCCCTCTGATGAAGTTGCTTTAGCGAATAAACCTTTCCTCTTCTCAAGATGAAGGAGAGACCCTGTGGGATCCAACTGCTCCCCACAGAGACTTTGTATCAGTCTGTTTTCACCCCTCCTCACCCCCACTTTCCATGGTTCCTGCATTGTCCCCTCCTTGTGGTTACTGCCCCTGCAGTGTATAGGCTTCCATTTGTTCCCTCTAAGTCAAATATTCTTCTTGAGCTTTCATTTCCCCTCGAGTTTGTTCAGTCTCTCCTCTGTGGATGTTGCTTCTTCCTTTTTTGTCCTCGTGGGCTGAATCTCTTCTTAATTCGCTGCTGTCTTTTTGAGATGGTTTTAGGAAGGAGGTCCTTCCTACTTCAAGAAGCCCTTTACATTGGAAGATAATGAAACTCCATAAGCCAGAGGAAGCAGTGAAGGCCCTGATTGACTTTTTTCACCTCCCTCATCAAAATGACTGATACTTTCTAGTAATAGAAATGCCTCACTGTTTGAGATCTCTAGAATCTGATTTTTCAGGTTAATTCTTCATGAAAAGTTTTCCTTTCCATAGAGCTGTGACTCATTTTTATAGAGCAAGTCTTTTGCTCCCAACAATACATGAACTCCCTTTAAAGATACAAATTATTTCATAGAATAATGAATGAAAGACTACTCCTAATTTTTTGAATGTCTAAAAATCCCTCAAAAACTTTTGGCTAAGAGTTTTTCATTTCTTTCTCCTCCTTGTGGCTCTCTGTCCTTGGCTAGTCACTATATTTTAGTTGTTGATTTAATTGTTTTCTTTTCAGGATTTTACAGTTTTTGGAGGTAGTCTGTCCGGGGCGCATGCCCAGAAGATCTGCAAAGTAAGTATTCAGTATTGAAGACCAGTACTTTCATCAGTCACTTGGTACATATTGAGTATTGGGGTACAGAACTATATGTGGGGTGGGTGCTGACCCAAAGTTCCCATCAGTCAGGAGTTTATAACATTTTTTTTTTTTTGTATCATGGATCCCTTTGGTGGGCTGGTAATTATTTGCATGCATAAAATATGTAGGATTACAAAGAAATAAAAATATTTTAAAAAATCACATTTGTAATATATGTGCTTTCTAATTCCTCAAGTAACGAAATTTAGTTGTGGATCCAAACTGCTATAATTTCACAGTATTTTTATGAATAAATTTCACAATATGAATAAATATCCTACTTCAAAATACCTGCAACAACTTGAATGTGCCATAAAAATATCCATGGCTTCTATTAATGACAAAGTCACAGGTATTTCTAATACTTTATTAGTATTTTTTTTTAACTTTGTTCATTATTAAAGGAAATGCTAAAGATCAACCAGAGTTAATAAAGATAAAGATGTAAATTTTTTCCCATCCAAGGCATGGATGAAATTTGTTTATAGACTGCTTGGGATTCTGAAGAGTCCAGGTAAAGAGCCTGTGGTCTAGGTGGAGAGTCCAGGTACTAAAAGATAAAGAGCAGTACAAGGATTGATTACATGATGGTATTTTAAAAATACTGCTAGTGATGAGATGCTCTGGAGATGAATAAAAGTATAGATTATATTTGGAGAACTTTGGAATTAAAGGTAGGGTTGACTGTTAGTAGCTGGTGAGCGCTTCCCTGTGTAATGAAAAACTTGGATTCTAGACATGGTCTTGTCATATGTTTCTGAAACCTTGGACCAGTCCCTTAACTTCTAAACTTCCCCGATTTTTCTTTTTACTGCCTCTGTTATCATGGTTAAATGAATAATATGGAAGTGAAAGTGCTTTGTGAACTGTCAAGAGCTATTTGGAATGTTACTTATTAGGCTCTCAACTACTGACCCATGAGGAAAATATGGCTTATTACAAGTAAAAGCAGGCCTGGGCCTGGCCTGTGGTTAACAGATGGATCTACATGTACTTTCACGAAAATCAACTTTGCTATTGTGACTACTGTCAGTTCTTTCAAAAGAGTAATGGGGTCGGGGATGGAGTGGGGGCTGCAGTGGTGGTGGTGGCAGGGCTTGGCTGGCTCAGTCAGTGGAGCATGTGATTCTTGATCTCAGGGTCATGAGTTCAAGCCCTATGTTGGGCATGGAGCCTACTTAAAATAAACAAACAAACAAACAAACAAATAAATAAATAACTGGGAACAAAACTGGCTACTGGAAAATATTACAGCTAGTCCTGAGGCTCTAGAAATGGTTGTTAGGAACAGTTTTTGCCCCTGCTGCTGGGAAGTGCTTTGGGTCTGGGATGCCTGAGGGGCTTTAATTGGCCCTTAAAATTTTGGTTCTTGGGCGCCTGGGTGGCTGCCTTCGGCTCAGGTCATGATCTCAGGGTCCTGGGATCGAGTCCCGCATCAGGCTCTCTGCTCAGCAGGGAGCCTGCTTCCTCCTCTCTCTCTCTCTGCCTGCCTCTCTGCCTACTTGTGATCTCTCTCTGTCAAATAAATAAATAAAATCTTTAAAAAAAAAATTTTGGTTCTTTGTTTTCCATGAAGGTACCCAGTAATCCTGGGGAAGAAAGCCAGTATAAATGACTCTTGTCCTGAAAAGTATGCTTAGAACATTTTCCAGAAAACACCATGGTGCTTTATAAATTCTGTTTTTGTTAACAGGATCAGTTGTCTCATGAAAGGTTTCTTTGCTGTTTCAGATCATGGACCAGGCCATGACAGTGGGGGCTCCAGTGATTGGACTGAATGACTCTGGTGGAGCACGGATCCAAGAGGGAGTAGAGTCTTTGGCTGGCTATGCAGACATCTTTCTGGTGAGAAACCTGTTAACTGAGTATAGAGAGTAAAATAGTACAAGGCTCAGTTTTCAAAGCTGTGTCCTAGTCAGAGCTTCCTTATCCCTATTGTTCTCTGCTCTGTGTAGGTTCTGTGGCTTCTTTCTGTGTCCTGGGGAAGGCATGGAAGGTGGATAAAAAGCAAGAGAGTAGGTGGAGTGGTTTTCTTTTTTTGTCACAGAGAGCCACTCTTAGGGGAAAACTAAATTAAAGATCACTTGTAGGGGAAATATACCTGATTATTTTTTTCAAAAGCAAAGGACATGGAATTATAAAATATTAAAAATGAATTGATATGATGCTATAAATAGGAATTTTTTAAAAAACACAGTGCTCTTTACTTTGGTTAAAACACAAGATCATTGTATGAAGTTCAAGTTGTAGTACAAAGAAGAAAAATTAGCCAAATCTCACCATTCAGAAACATTCAATGAACATCGAATTCAGATTTCTTTCTGCTCACTTACTAAAATTACAGAGAAAGAAATGAAAAACACAAAAGTAAATTAAATGTGTCATTTGAAGTAGGAAGTATATTATAAGAGAGTAAGGGAGATTGGGGTGAGGGAGAGAGATACTGCCAGATGGAAACTTGAGAAAAGGGACAGATCTACATTTCTAGAGAGGGGAGGAAAAAGAGAGAAGGCAGGAAAGCAACAGGCAGACATTGTTTCTAATCAGGCCAGCTGTTGTTGTCATCCCCTGGGCTGCAGGCTTATGAACATTCTGTCCCTGTCTACTGCCCTTTAGGTTTCATGAGAAAAATGTATATTTATTTTGTGTAAGATGCTCTGCTAGTTGTGGAAGTACTTATGTGGAAGTACTTATGTTCATTGAGGAGCCATTTTGTAGATCTTAAATCTGCTTTTTAATCTTTAATCTTGAGGTCCAGGCATAACCCACTGGGGAGAATTAGCTCTTTGGGTGGCATGGTCAGATGATTTAGGCCTGGAAGGTCTCCTCTGGCTCTTAGCTTGAAGTCATGCCTATATTGAAAATGAAGGAAAGGAAGCATGGCCCTAAGAGAAGTGGCAGTAAATCACCACGTTTTAGAGCTTGTCAGTGTTTTAGAGTATCTCCTACTTTAACCCGTCTTCATGAGTATAGGCTGCAGGAGTTGGGTTTTATTTTCTTTTCAGGAGATAGGCTTCAGTGATGTTAATAGATTATTTACTGGGGTGCCTGGGTGGTTCAGTCAGTTAAGTGTCCGACTCTTGATCTCCAGTTCAGATCTTGATCTCAGGGTTGTGAGTTCAACCTCTCTGTTGGGCTCAGAGCCTATTTAAAAAAAAAAAAAAAGATTAATGCTGCTTGTTACTTGTACATCTCCAGCCACTTCCTTTTGCCTGTACTGTTAATTTAACTTTTTTTCTAACTTTATTTTGATAGAATTTCAAACTTTATATAAAGATGGCAAAAATAGTACAAGGAACTCCCATATGTCCTTTACCCAGATTCGTCACTTGTTTACATTTTGCCCATTTGCTGTATCATTTCTCTCCATATGTATGTAGTTGCAGGTTATATTTATCTGAAACACTTGAGAATAAATTGGATGTTGTACCTCCTTTAGTTCTTAAATCCTTCATCATGTGTTTCCTAAGAACAAGGATATTCTGTAATAAAGTGAGTACAATAGTAGAAATCAGGAAATTTAACATTGATTTACTGATACTATTCTTATCTATGGTACATACTCAGATTTCATCAAACAATCCTAAATAAAGCCTGCTATAGCTGTTCCCCTACTACCCTATGCCCCATCTAATCCATGATTAAGTACTGTCTGTAATTATTTTATCTCTTTAATTTCCTTTAGTTTAGAGAAGTTTCTCAGTTTTTCTTTATCATCCATGACTTTGACATTTTTGGGAACAGCTTTAAAGGAGGTATAATTTACAAACCATAAAAATCCATCCATTGTAAGCATGTAATTCAGTGACTTAAAAAAAAAATCTAGTAAAATTAACAGTGTGTTTCAGGTATACAATATAGTGATTTAACAATTCTATACATTATTCAGTGCTCTCATGGTAAGTGAACTCTTAATCCTCTTCACCTATTTCACCCATCTCCCCACTCACCTTTCCTCCCACCATCGGTTCTGTATAATCAAGAGTCTGTTTTTTGTTTGTCTCTTTTTTTCCTTTGTTTGTTTGGTTTCTTAAGTTCCACATATGAGTGAAATCCTGTGGTATTTGTCTTTGAGTTATTTCACTTAGTATTATACTTTAGCTCCATCCATATTGTTGCATATGGCAAGATATTATTATTTTTTATGGTGGAGTAATAATCCATTATTTATAGATGCGTGCATGTGTATGTGATATATATATCTGTGTGTGTGTATGTAGAGACATATATATCACATCTCTATCCATTCATATATATATATATATATATATATATATATATATATATATATGTATATATATCACATTTTCTTTATCCATTCATTTATTGATGGACGCTGATTGCTTCCATAGCTTGGATGTTGTAAATGCTGTCATAAACGTAACGGTGCATATATCCCTTGGATTTAAAGTTTTTTGTATTCTTTGGGTAAATACTCATTAGTGTGATCACTGGGTCATAAGATAGTTCTATTTTTAATTTTTTGAGTAATCTCCATACTGTCTTCCACATTGATTGCATAAGTTTGCCTTCTCACCAGTGGTGCACAAGGGTTCTTTTTTCCTCCACATCCTTGCCAACACTTGTTTTATTTATTTACTTATTTATTGACGATTTATTTGAGAGAGAGAGAACACATGCACAAACAGGAATGGCAGAGGAAGAGGGAGAGAGAATCCCAAGCACACTCTCCGCTAAATGCAGAGCCCAACATGGGACTCAACCTCATGACTGGAAATCATGACCTGAGCTGACATCAAGAGTTGGGTGCCTAACCGTTGTGCCACCCAGGTGCCTTGTGCTTTTGATTTTCACTACTGGACAGGTGTAAGGTAGTATCTCCTTGTGGTTTTGATTTGCATTTCCCTAATGAGAGATATTGAGCATCTTTTCATATGTTTGTTGGCGGTCTGGATGTCTTCTTTGGAGAAATGTCTGCTCATGTCTTCTGCCCAGTTTTTGATTGGATTGTTTGTTTTTAGGATGTTGAGTTATATCAGTTCTTTATATATTTTGGATACTAACCCTTTATTAGGTATGTCATTTGCGAATAAGTTCTCTCATGCAGTAGATTGTCTTTGAGTTTTGTAGGTTGTTTCCTTTGCTGTACAGAAGCTTTTTATTTTGATGAAGTCCCAGTAGTTTATTTTTGCTTTTGTTTCCCTTGCTTCAGGAGACCTATATAGAAATATGTTGCTATGGCCAATGTGAGAGGAATTACTGCCTGTGCTGTCTTCCAGGACTTATATGGTTTCCTGTCTTATATTTAGGTCTTAATCTTTCCAATTTTTTCTAGAAAATTGATTTCTAATTTAATAGTGTTGGGAAACATGCATAGTCTGACTTCATTCATTCTGAATTTTTTGAGACTTGTTTTGTGGCCCAATATTTGATCTATTCATAGAATGTTCCATGTGTGCTTGGGAGTGCTGAATCCTAATCACTAGACTACAGGGATCCATGTGCACTTGAAAAGAATGTATATTCCCCTGTTTTTTTTTTAAAGATTTTTATTTATTTATTTGACAGACAGAGGTCACAAGCAGGCAGAGAGAGAGGAGGAAGCAGACTCCCTGCTGAGCAGAGAGCCTGATGTGGGGCTCGATACCAGCACCCTGAGATCATGACCTGAGCCGAAGGCAGAGGCTTTAACTCACTGAGCCACCCAGGCCCCTCTATATTCCCCTGTTTTAGAGTGGAATGTTCTGATTGTATGTTAGATCCATCTGCTTCAGTGTTTCATTCCAAAGCCAGTTTCCTGTTGATTTTCTATTTGGAAGATCTGTCCATTAATGTGAGTGAGCTGTTGAAGTCCCCTACTATTATTGTTTTACTATAGATTATTTCCTTTATGTTTGTTACTAGCTGCATCACATATCTGGGTGCTCTCATGTTGGGTGTGTAAATATTTGCAGTTGTTAGAACTTGTCGGATTGTTCTATTTATGATTATATAGTGTCTTTCTTTTTTTTCTTGTTACTGTCTTTTGTTTTAAAGTCTATTTTGTCTGATTAGAAGTATTGCCACATTGGCTTGCTTTTTACTTCCATTTGCATAATAAATGCCTTTCCATTCTTCACTTTTTTTTTTTTTTAAAGATTTTATTTATTTATTTGTAAGAGAGAGAGAGTGAGAGCGAGCACAGGCAGACAGGGTGGAAGGCAGAGTCAGAGGGAGAAGCAAGCTCCCTGTGGAGCAAGGAGCCCGATGTGGGACTCGATCCCAGGACGCTGGGATCATGACCTGAGCCGAAGGCAGCTGCTTAACCAACTGAGCCACCCAGGCGTCCCCATTCTTCACTTTTAGTTAGCATGTGTCTGTCTGTGAAATGAGTCCTTTGAAGGCAGCGTATTGATTGGTCTTACTTGATTATCTATTCTATCACTGTATGTCTTTTGATTGGAATGTTTAGACCATTTACGCTTAAAGTAATTATTTATAGGTGTATATTTCTTGCTGTTCTGTTACTGCTTTTATGGTTGTTTTTTCCTTCCCCATTCCTTTCTTCTCTTATTCTTTCACAGTTTGCTGACTTTGTTTGGTGATCTTTTTTGATTCCTTTCTCTTTATTCCTAGGGTTACCATTAGGTTTATATATAAAATCTGCATATGGCGGTTTACCCTGGATTGATAGTTGCTTAAGTTTGAATCCATTCTGGAGTGCCTGGGTGGTTCAGTTGGTTAGGCATCTGCCTTTGGCTTAGGTCTTGATCCCAGTCGGGGAAGAAGCCCTGTATCCGGCTCCCTGCTCAGAGGGAGCCTGCTTCTCCCTCTCCTCCCTGTTGGTGCTCCTTCTTGCTATCTTTAAATCTTTAATCTTTAAAGGTTTTATTTATTTATTTATTTATTTGACAGAGAGACATCACAAGTAGGCAGAGAGGCAGGCAGAGAGAGAGGAGGAAGCAGGCTCCCTGCTGAGCAGAGAGCCCGATGCGGGGCTCGATCCCAGGACCCTGAGATCATGACCTGAGCCAAAGGCAGCGGCTTAACCCACTGAGCCACCCAGGTGCCCCTAAATCTTTAATCTTTAAAATCTAAATCTAAAATCTTTAAATCTAAAATCTTTTAAAAAAAAAAAGTTTGAACCATTCTTTACTCCTCTGCCCCCGTGTTTTAGGTATATGGTGTTATACTTTACAGACTTTTATTTTGTGAATACCTCAACTGAGTTTTTTTTTTTTTTTAAATTGGTATACTTTATTTTACTGCTTTTGTGCTTCCCACTTTTCTTACTTATGATCTCTTCTTTCTACTCAGAGTCCTCTTTAACATTTACGACTTTGTTTTTAAGTTTTCCCAGCTTCGGGGCACCTGACTAGCTCAGTTGGTAGAACATGTGACTCTTAATCTTGGGGTCTTGAGTTCAAACCCCATGTTGGATATAGAGGTTACTTAAAAAAATAACATCAAGATTTTTTTTTCTCCCCAGATTGAGTCTTCTTTTTTTTTTTTTTTTATTATTTTTTTTTTTAAAGATTTTATTTATTAATTTGACAGAGAGAAATCACAAGTAGACGGAGAGGCAGCCAGAGAGAGAGAGAGAGAAGCAGGCTCTCCGCTGAGCAGAGAGCCCGATGCGGGACTCGATCCCAGGACTCCGAGATCATGACCTGAGCCGAAGGCAGCGGCTTAACCCACTGAGCCACCCAGGCGCCCCCCAGATTGAGTCTTCTGATTACTGTTTCTTGTTTGGGCATCAGAATAATTCTGGCCTCATAGAATCAGTTGGAAGTATTGCCTCTCTTCCCTTTTTTGGGAAGAATTTATAAAGGGTTGACATTAGCTCTGTAACTATTCGGTAAAATTAATCAGTGAAGCAATCTGGACCTTGAGTTTGCTTTATAAATAATGTAAATAATGAGATATAGTTATCTATAATATATTTCAGGTATACAAGATATTCACCAATTCTGTACATTATGCGGTGCTCATCATAAGTGTAGTTCTCCTCTGTCACAGTATTATTGTGTGTGTATATATATATACAGAGATTTTATTTAGTTGAAAGAGAAAATGAGAGGAGAGTGGGTGAGGGAGAGAGCGCATGAGATGGGGTAGAGTCAAAGGGAGAAGCAGACTCCCTGGCTGAGCAGAGAGCCCAATGTGTGGCTTGATCCTGGACTCCCGGGTCATGACCTGAGCAGAAGACAGACGTTTAACTGACTGAGCCCCTCATGTACCTAAACATAGAATCTTTTTCATTTTATTTTTTTATTTAAACCTTCCTATGCCCTCATCTATAAAGTGAGGTTCTTGTGGAAAAATATAGGCATATTTTTATTTAACTTGATTTTTAATTTTTTATCCAATTTATTTAAACCTAAAAAGCATCTCCCCAGTTTCCCTGTCTTCTCCCCTCCCCCAATTTATTCTCTTTATCTACAAGCTTTTTAAAAAAATATATACATCTATTCTTTTAGGTTCCACATATACCTAATGCAGTATTTGTCTGTCTTTGACATTTTGCTTAGCATAACGCCTTCAAGCTCATTCCATGTTGTTGCAAATGGCAATTTTTTTTTTTTATGGCAGAATAATATTTCATTGTATATATGTACCACACTTTATCTCACCCATTGATGGACACAGGTTGTTTCCATATCTTGGCTATTATAATAATAATGCTTTAGTGAATATGGAGGTACATATATCTTTTTGAATTAGTGTTTCCATTTTCTTTGGATAGATACCCAGTAGTTAAATTGCTGGATCTTATGGTAGCTTTGGTTTTAATTTTGTGAGGAACCTTCATAGTGTTTTCCATTGCAGCTGCACCAATTTACTTTTCCACCAGTAGTACACAGGGGTGTCCTTTTTTACATACCCTTACCAACACTTGTTAATTCTTGTCTTTTTGGTAATAGGCATTCTAATAGGAGTGAAGTGATATATCATCATGGCTTTGATTTGCATTTCTAAATTCACTAAATTATTAGTGAAGTTGAGTATCTTTTGTACCTATTGGCCATCCTAATGTCTTCTTTGGAAAAATTGTCTTTTCCGATCTCCCCATGTTTTAATTGGATTTTTTTTCCTACGGAGTTGTGTGAGTTCTTTATATATTTTAGATATTAGCCCCTCATCAGATAGGATTTGCAAGTATCTTCTCCCTTTCAGTAGGCTGCCTCTTCATTTTATTGGAGGTTTCCTTTGCTGTGCAGAAGCCTTTTAGTTTGATGTAGTCCCATTTGTTTGTTTTTGCTTTTGTTGCTTTGGTTTTAGTGTCAGATTAAGAAAAAAACATTGTTGGGGCACCTGGGCGGCTCAGCTGGTTGAGCGTCTATCTGCCTTTGGCTTAGGTCATGGTCCTAGGGTCCTGGGATCAAGCTCCACATTGGGCTCCCTATTCGGCAGGGAGCCTGCTTCTCCCTCTCCCTCTTTTCCTCCTCCCCCAAATCCCCTCCCTGCACTTGTGCTCTCTCTTAAATAAATAAAAATCTTTAAAAAAAACCCGAAACATTGCTAAGACCTATGTCAAGGAACTTACTGTCTATGGCTTCTTTGAGTTTATGGTTTTATATTCAAGTCTAATTCGTTTTGAGTTGATCTTTGTGCATAGTGTAAGACAGCTGTCCAGTTCTTTTGCATGTGGCTTTCTAATTTTTCACAACACTTACATCTTTCCTTTTTCCTCCTTCCCTTCCTTTCTTCCTCTTTCTTACTTCTCCCTTCCTTCCTTCTTTTTTCTTCCTCTTTCTTTTTCTTCCTTCCTTCCTAGAGGGAGTGTGTGTGTGTGTGTGTGTGTGTCTAGGGTAAAGGGAGAGGGAGAGTGAGAATCCCAACCAGGTTCCACATTTAACATGGATACTGATGGGCTGGATCTCAAATGCTGAGATCATGATTGAGTCGAAATCAAGAGTCAGATGCTTAACCGATAGCCACCCGGGCACCCCTACAACACTGCTTTCTGAAGAGGCTGTCCTTTCCCCATTGTATATTCTTGCTTCCTCTCTCAAAAGTTAGTTGACCATATATGTGTGGTTTTATTTCGGGGTGCTCTATTCTGTTCTTTTGGTTTATGTGTCTGTCTTAATTCAGTACCATACTGTTTTGATTGTTATTGCTTTGTAATATAGTTTGAAATCAGGGGCATGATACCTCCAGGTTTGTTCTTTCACAAGATTGCTTTGATTATTTGGGATCTTCTAAAGTTTCACACAAATTTTAGGATTCTTTGTTTTTATATCTGTGAAAAATGCCTTTGGAATTTTTTTTTTGTTGTTGTTGTTCTGTTGGAATTTTGATAGGGATTGTATTGAATCTACATATTGCTTTGGGTTAGTATGGACAATTTATTCTTTTCATCTATGAGTGTGGAATATTTTTCCATTTGTGTTATTAGTTTCTTCTAGTAATGTTTTAAGGTCTCAATATACAGATCCTTGGTTAAATTCTTTGGTATTTTATTCTTTTAGATGTAATTGTAAATGGGATTTCTACTTAATTTCTTTTCTAATAATTATTAGTGTATAGAGACAGCAAATTTTTGTATACTGATTATATATCCTAAAACTTTACTGTATTTATTTATCCTAAAAATTTTTTTTTTCTGGAGTTTTAGGTTTTAGGATTCAGGGTAAATATATGTAGGTATATATATGTAGTATATGTACATATAATATGTCATCTGCAGATAGTGACAGTTTTACTTTGTTTCTAGTTAGGATGCCTTTTCTTTTTTCTGACTGCTCTGGTTAGGACTTCAGCACTATGCTGCATAAAAGTGGTGAGAATAGGCATCCTTGTCTTGTTCCTGATCTAAGTGGAACCGCTTTCAGATTTTCACTATTCAGTATATTAGCTGTGGCCTTATTATATGTGGCTTGTATTATGTTGAAGTACATTCTCTGTATACCTGCTTTGTTAAGAGATTTTATTGTAAATGGATGTTGAACTTTGTCACATGTCAAATTTTCTCTGGCTCTCTTGAGATAATCATGATTTTTATCCTTTATTTTTTAAGGTGATACATGACGGTGACTGTATTGTAGATGTTGAACCAGTCTTGCATTCCTTGACTAAATCCCACTTGATTATCATATATGGTATTTTTATCCATATTCCATATTCCATGTGTTCTTGAGTTAGCTTTACTAATATTTTGAATATTTTTATATCTTTGTTCATCAAGAATATTGGCCTGTAATTCTTTTTTTCTGGTATTTCTGGTTTTGATATCAGGGTAATTCTGGTCTTGTAAAATGAGTTTGGAAGAATTCCCTCTCTTTTGTTTTTTTTTTTTTTGGAGGGGTTTTAGAAGAATTGGTAAACTATAAAACTCTCCAGGGACAGCAGAACACTGGAACCTCGTAGAGGGTGAGTGCAGAGATACTGCCGCCCTCTGATGTCTCTGGAAAGGATTAAAGTTGGCCCCAAGATACATTCCTAATAAAAACAAAAGTCTGCCTTCAGATTTCAGTCATGATGATCAACTAATAGGCCTCTTTCACAGAGACAGTTCCTGAGCCTGTTGTCCCTTACTGTGTATTGTGGATTTTGGATGCCTCAGAACCTTTTCTCCTTTGTTACAGTCCTGTGGGTCCCAGGAGTGTCAGCCCTACTGGCTGCCAGAGTCAGGTGATATAGAGGTGTCCCTTGGCAGCAGTCACAAAAATTGGGTTACCAGATGATGTGATCTCCTTTCTGGATCAACCAATTAATGCAGTCCCATGGAACCAGGAATGTAAGGTCCTCTGACCTCCAGAACCAAGCAATCAAGAGATGTCCCCTAGATGGCACCTGCAAAAATTGGGGCACCAGGTGTATGTGAAAGCTCTCTTCTAGGAGATGCTAGTGTTCTGCAGCATGGCAAAGAGAGCATGAAGATGGTGCCCCACTTAGCCTCTGTTCCTGTATTCATGCAGGCTCCTAGATGCATGTGTGTATATGTCTGCCCCTCCTTCTGATGCTTTAATATAAGCATATGAGCTTTCTTCACTTTAAGTCTGGGTGCAATTTGCTGCCTTTGAGCTGTGTTTTGGGGTGAGTCCAAATGTGTGAGCCTTAAAAGTGGTTTTCCAGATTGCTTCAGTCTTGTGGGTCTCAGGACATGAGCCCTGTTAGGTGATTTGGGGGCATAGTTCTCAGATGTTTATCTTAAAAGTTTGGGATTCCCAATTTGGGGCTCTAACTCTTTGCTTTTGAGGGAGAAAGTCCAGGTTTTATATTCCTTCCCATGCCAGGGGTGGGGTTCATGTGATATTGTGTGCTCCAGTCTCTCATACCTGCCTTGATGTGCTTTTCTTCCGTGTAGTTGCTACTCCTTCAACCTTTAGGGTTTTTATTATTTTCAGAGGACTTTGTGGCTATGGGAGGAGTTACGTTCAGTTTCCTCCTGTATTACCATAAAAAATTGCATTTTAAAAATCTGTATTAGTAGAGGAATTTAACCCATTTGCATTTAATGTGATTACCAAGAAAGGATTTATTTCTGCTATTTATCTATTTTCTGTTATGTTTCTTGTTCCTTGGTTCCTGTATTAATGCATTTTTTAGTGTTTAATTATTTTTTTTTTAAGTGTGCCATTTTGATTCGCCATTTTGATTCATGTTTGTTGTTCATTTTCATCATTTTCCCCTAATGGTTTACAATTATTAGCTTAAATTTATAGCAATTTGTTTTGAATAATACCAGCTTAGCTTCAGTGGCATACAGAGGTTCTGCTTGTATACATCTCCATTCTTCCTCCATGTTGTTATCATAGAGTATATATCTTTATACATTGTATAGCCATTAACAGATTTGTCATTGTTTTGTGCATTTGTTTTTTAAATACCTTGGGAAGAAGAGAGATGTTACAGACAAAACCAAAGCACTGCAATAACATTGTTTTTTATGTTTACTTAGGAAATTCAATTTCTAAGTGTTTGTTTTTTCTCATGCCATCAAGGTACTTACTGTGGCCCTTTCATTTCAGGCTAAAGGACTTGTAGTGTTTTTTGAATGGCATGTCTAGTGTAAACAACCTTCAGCTTTTGTCTGGAAATATCTTAACATTCCTTTATTCTTGAAGAATAGTTTGTTAGATATTTTTGACACTTTCTTTTTCCTTTCAAGACTTTTTTTTTTTTTTTTTGAGATTTTATTTATTTGACAGAGAGATGGAAAGTACAAGTAGGCAGAGCAAGAGGGAGAAGTAGGCTCTCCCCTGAGGAGGGAGCCTGATGCAGGGCTTGATCCCAGGACCCTGGGATCATGACCTGAGCTAAAGACAGACGCTTAACTGATTGAGCCACCCAGGTGTCCTCCTTTTAAGGCTCTTAAATATCCTCCTGGACTCTGATTTCTGGTGAGAAATCAGCTGTTAATTTTATTGAGGATCTCTTGTATGTGACAAGTTGCTTGTTTCTTGCTGCCCTCACATTCCTTTCTTTGTGTTTAAGTTTCAGCTGTTTGATTATAATGTGAGTTTGGTGTGAATCTGAGTGGAATTCATTGAGATTCTTGGATGTGTATATTCATATCTTTCATCAAATTTGGGAACTTTTCAGCCATTATTTCTTAAAATACTTTAATCTGTCTCTTCCTCTTTTTTAAAAATTTTCTTTTTATTGCTCTTTTTAAAAAAATTTAATTCAATTAATTAACATATAATTTATTATTAGTTTCAGAGGTAGAGTTGATTCATCAGTCTTTTATAACACCCAGTGCTCCTTACATCATGTGTCTTCCTTAATGTCCATCACCTAGTTACCCTATCCCCCAATCCCCTCCCCTTCCAGCAACTCTGTCTTCTATGCTTAAGAGTCTTTTGTGGTTTGTCTCCATCTCTGATTTTGTCTTGTTTTATTTTTTTCTCTCTTCCACTATGGTCATGTTTTGTTTCTTAAATTCTACATGAGTGAAATCATATGGTAACTGTCTTTCTCTGATTGACTTATTTCTCTTAGTATAATACCCTCTAGTTCCATCCATATCATTGCAAATGGCAAGATTTCTTTTTCTTTCTTTTTTTTTTTTTTAAAAGATTTTATTTATTTATTTATTTGACAGAGATCACAAGTAGGCAGAGGGGCAGGCAGAGAGAGAGGGAGCAGCAGGCTCCCTGCCAAGCAGAGAGCCCAATGCAGGGCTCGATCCCAGGATCATGACCCAAGCCGAAGGCAGAGGCTTAACCCACTGAGCCACCCAGGCATCCCTGGCTGCTTTTTCTTTTTCTTCTTTTGATGGCCGAGTGGCATTCCATTATGTGTGTGTGTGTGTGTGTGTGTGTGTGTGTGTATGTGTATATATATACCACATCTTCATCCATTCACGTGTTGATGGACGTCTGGGCTCTTGGCATAGTTTGACTATTATGGACATTGCTGCAATAAACACAGGGGGGGTGCAGGTGCCCCTTCAGATCACTTCATTTGTATCTTTGGGGCAAATACCTAGTAATGCAATTGCTGGGTTGTAGGGTGGCTTTATTTTCAACTTTTTGAAGAACCTTCATATGTTTTCCAGAGTGGGTGCACCAGCTTGCATTCCCACCAACAGTGTAAGAGGGTTCCCCTTTCTCCACATCCTTGCCAACATCTGTCATTTCCTAACTTGTTAATTTTAGCAATTCTGACTGGTGTGAGGTGGTGATATCTCAAAGTGGTTTTGATTTGTATTTCCCTGATGCTGATTGATGATGAGCATTTTTTCATGTGTGTGTTGGCCATTTGGATGTCTTCTTTGGAGAAATGTCTGTACATGTCTTCTATCCATTTCTTTTCTTTTTTTTTTTTTTTTT
>NC_081558.1:92716046-92769947 GCF_022355385.1 Mustela nigripes
AGCCCGATGTGGGGCTCGATCCCAGGACGCTGGGATCATGACCTGAGCCGAAGGCAGCGGCCTTAACCCACTGAGCCACCCAGGTGCATTTCTTGACTGGATTATTTGTTCCTTGGGTGTTGAGTTTGATAAGTTTTTTATAGATTTTGGATACTAGCCCTTTATCTGATATGTTTTTTGCAAATATCTTCTCCCATTCTGTCGGTTGTCTTTTGGTTTTGTCAACTCCTTCCTTTTGTGTGCAGAAACTTTTTATCTTGATGAAGTCCCAATAGTTCATTTTTGCCTTTGTTTCCCTTGCTTTTGGAGACATGTCTAGCAAGAAGTTGCTGCAGCCAAACTCACAGAGCTTGTTGCCTGTGTTCTTCTCTAGGGTTTTGGTAGATTTTCCTGTCTTGCATCTAGGTCTTTCATCCATTTTTAGTTTAATTTTATGTATAGTGTAAGGAAATGGTCCAGTTTCATTGTTTTGCATGTGGCTGTCCAGTTTTGGAAATGTGTCCAATTTTCCCAACATCATTTGTTGAAGAGACTCTCTTTTTCCCATTGGATATTCTTTCTTGCTTTGTCAAAGATTAGTTCACTATAGAGTCGAGGGTCCTCTTCCTCTTCTTCTGAGAGTACTATTATGTTTATGTTGGTACATGTCTAATTCCTTACAGGTTCCTCTGGCTGTTCATTTTTCTTTATTGTTTTCTTAGCTTCTCCTTAGACTGAATAGTTTCAGTTGTCTTATCTTTAAGTTCTCTGAATTTTTCTTTTGCTTGAAATCTGCTATTGAACCCCTCTAGTAAGCTTTTCATTTCAGTTACTGTCCTTTTCAGCTCCAGAATTTCTGTTTAGTTTCTTTCTATTTCTGTCTCTTTATTGGCCTACTCATTTTGTTCATTGTCTTTCTGATTTCCTTTTTTCCCCCCTCATGATTTCCTTTAGTTCATTGACTGTATTTAAGACTACTCCTGGGGTGCCTGGTAGTTCAGTCGGTTGAGTGTCATTCTTGGTTTCTGCTCTGGTCATGATCTCATGCATCATAAGATCAAGCTCTCTGTCAGGCTCCCTTTTATCCCTCTGCCTCTCCTCCTCATGTGGGTGCACTCGCTCTTTTAAAATTATTAAAAAAAAAAAAAAGGACCATTCCTATAACATCTTTGACAATTCAAATGTCCGAGCTTCCTTAGTGATGGTTTCTGTCAAATTCTTTGTTTCCTATAAATGGTCTGTAGTAGTCTGTTTCTTTATGTGTTTAGTAATTTCTTGTTTTTGTTGAGTGCTGGGAATTATGTGTATTTCTGGTAATGTTGGAAATCCAATTCACTCACCTGTCAGAGATTGTGGAGTTTTGCTTGTTGGGGGCTGAATCTATCCATTTGTGACTTTCTGAGCTGTTTCCGCAAAAATATGTTACATGTTGAGTGTGGTCACTGAAGTTTCTGGCAGTCAATCAGTGACCTGACAAAGATTTCATTAAATGTCTAGCTCCTTGAAAAGAACCTCTTTATTTTTATTTATTTATTTGTTTTTAAGATGTGATGTGTTGGGCACCTGGGTGGCTCAATTGGTTAAGCAACTGCCTTTGGCCCAGATCATGATCCCGGTGTCCCGGGATTGAGACCCACATTGGGCTCCCAGCTCCTCCGGGAGTCTGCTTCTCCCTCTTCTCCTTTCTCATGCTGTCTCTTACTGTATCTTTCTCAAGTAAATAAATAAAATCCTTAGAAAAAAAGTGATCTGTCTAGTTTTTTTTATTTTTAAAGATTTTATTTATTGTCAGAGAGTTAACACAAGCAGGGAGAACTGCAAGCAGAGGGAGAAGCGGACTCACCGCTGAGCAAGGAGCCTGATATGGGACTTGATCCCAGGCCCCTGGGATGACCTGAGCTGAGGGCAGATGCTTAACTGACTGAGCCATCCAAGTGTCCCAAGAAACTGTCTCTTTAAATCCCATCTCAGCTGTAGAGCTACTTGAACCTGTCAAGGTTGAAACAATTACCAGCCTCTGTACTGGTCCTTTATTGATCAAAAGCCATGATTCGTAATAAATACACATATTGGAGGACTTTTGATTTTTGGAGGACAGGGTCCTTATTGCCTACTTTGACATCAGCTAGCCACACTAGAAGCATGGGCTGTCAGTCCCCATAGCTGCCTGCTCCAGGGTTCTGAGGTATGTGATGATTCCGCTAGCCTCCAGAGTTCCAAAATAGTTGCTTCAGACTGTTCCTGCAAACTCAATAGATGTTTAGTTTAAGGCATAGATTCTTAGAGCATCTTGTTCCAGCATCATCTATGACATCACCCAACTCTTTAATGTTAAACACATATTTTAAGTGTAGCTTTCTAATTCCTTTGACTTTTAAAAAAGTTGTGTTTATTGAGTTATTTGATAGTTGCTCTAAGGATTATATGTATGTCAATTGATCACAGTCTACTTCAAATTAAACCTGACTTAAATCTGGTAAAATATAGGATTTTTGATCCCATATAGCTCCATTTTATTCCCCTTACTTTGTTCTGTTATTGTTAAATATCTCATAAGTCTAACAACAAAGTATTAAAATAATTGCTTTATATAATCTTGTCTTTTAAAGTATTAAGAGAGAACTATATACAGTATTGTATATTTAATCACATATTTAACATTTTTTGTGATGTAACTTGCTTCCTTTGGATTTTACTTACTGTCTGTTGTTATTTTCCTTCACCCTGGAGGACATCCTGAGGTGTGGGCAATGGTAGCAGCTTTAGTTAAGTATGTCACTGTTCTCATCTCAAGTTTAACAGTTTTATTTTAATTTTTTTAATCAGTAAGCACTTCTCAATTTCTTAATATTTGGTCTGATTCCTAGGCCTCCAAATGTTTGTTTTTAAAAAAAAAAATTTTTTTTTTTTAAATTTATTTGACAGAGATCACAAGAGAGATCACAGAGAGAGAGAGAGGAGGAAGCAGGCTCCCTGCCGAGCAGAGAGCCTGATGCGGGACTCAATCCCAGGACCCTGAGATCATGACCTGAGCCAAAGGCAGAGGCTTAACCCACTGAGCCACCCAGGCACCCAAAATGTTTGTTTTTGACAATTTCCTTCAGTTTTTTAGTTGTTTCTTAGAGGGGAGAATTTTCTGAACTCTTTCCTCTGCCATAGCTGGGAGTTCACTCACACACCTTGCTATTTTTTGTATGATATAGATAATTCTTTCAACTTTTTTATTGTTGTAAAATACACATGAAATTTATGAATTTAACCATTTTAAGTGTATATCCGGTGATATTAAATACATTCATAATGTTATGCAACCATAACCGGTATTCATCCATGTAATTCTATCCATCTTGCAAAACGAACTTGTGGGGCACCTTTCCAGCTCAGTTGGAAGAGCATGCAACTGTTGATCTTGTGGTTGTAAGTTCAAGCTCCATATTGGGTGTGGAGATTACTAAAAAAAAAAAATTAACTCAAAAAATATTAAAGAAAAGAAAAACTGGAGTTCTATACCCATTAAACAGTTTCTCCCTATTATTCCCTCCTTAGCCCTTGGCAATCACCATTCTACTATGTCCGTGTGATTTTGACCTTATATGCCTTATATAAATAGAATCGTATTGTATTTTTAAAATTCAGTTAGTTAACATACAGTATATTATTAGTTTCAGGGGTAGTATTCAGTGATTCATCAGTTGTATTAACATCCTAGTGCTCATTAGATTACGTGCCCTCCTTAATGCCCATCACCCTGTTACCCCAGCACCTCCCCCACCTCCCCTCTAGCAACCCTCAGTTTGTTTCCTATGATTAAGAGTCTCTTATAGTTTATCTTCCTCTCTGATTTTGTATTGTTTTATTTTTACTTCCTTTCCTCTATGCTCCTCTGTTTTGTTTCTTAAATTCCACAAATGAGTGAAACCATATTATAATTATCTTTCTCTGATTGACTTATTTTCCCTTGGCATAGTACTGTCTAGTTCTATCCACATCATTGCAAAGGCAGGATTTCATTCTTTTTTTTTTTTTTTAATATGGAACGCTTCACGAATTTGCGTGTCATCCTTGCGCAGGGGCCATGCTAATCTTCTCTGTATCGTTCCAATTTTAGTATATGTGCTGCCGAAGCGAGCGGGATTTCATTCTTTTTGATGGCTGAGTAATACTTCATTATTTATCGATGTATCACATCTTCTTTATCCATTCATCTGTTGAGAGACATCTGGGCTCTTTCCATATTTTGGCTCTTGTGGACATTGCTGCTATAAATATTGGAATATAGGTGCCCCTTCAGAACACTATGTTTGTGTCTTTGAGGAACCCCAGTCTGTTTTCCAGATTGACTGTACTAGCTTGCCTGGGATCTTACTGATTTGTGTTTTTATGAATGGCTTATTTCACTTCACTTAATGTCCTGAAGGTTTATCCATGTTGTAGCATGTGACAGGAAGTTTTTCTTTTTTGAGGCTAAGTAATATTCCACTGTGTGTGTGTATGTATGTGTGTGTGTATTTGTATATATATATATATATGCATGCCATATTTTGCTTATTCATTCATCCATTGATGGGCACTTAGGTTCCTTTCTGTTTCAGTTATTGTGAGTAATTTCCCTCTGAATGTGGGTGTACAGATATCTCTTTGAGATCTTGGGTTTCATTCTTCTTGGTATATTGCCAGAAGTGAAATTTCTGGATTCCATGATAATTTTTAAATTTTTGAGGAACCTCCGTGCTGTTTGCCACAATGGCTGTACCAGTTTACATTCCGAGTAGTAGTGTGCAAGGGTTCAATTTCTCCACATCCTCACCAACATTACTTGTTTTCTGTTTGGTAGTAGCCATCCCAGTGTTTGTCTTGTGCTACTTCATTCTGGTTATGATTTGTATTTACCAAATGATTAGTGATGCTGACTTGGAGGGACCGGGGCTTGTAACAGTGGGGTAACGAAGTACAACAATGGCCATCTATTTCTCTAACTACATCTCTTTAACCAGAATCAGCAGTAAGTGATCCCTCATATTTGGAGGACAGAGTGCTTTTCACCTACACTGGCTCCTGAAAGCCCTGTGTAAGCTGCTGCAGGAATCTAGGGCATGCCTGCTGTCTGCTTTGTGGCTAGCGAGCAGCAGATGAGTAGTGGCTCTTGTGCTAAGAGCTAAAATAGACTGAAATTAGGCACAATTTTTCTCCAAATTATTCTCCAAATTTTCCACTGGGAGTTGGAAGCCTTCAGTTGACTAGAATTTCAGAAAGTTTTATCAGATTATGTCAGTGCAGTTGTCCACGTGAGGGCGGATTCCTGGTGTTTCCTACTCTGCCATCTTCCCAGAATCTTCTCTGTAGATGGCTTTTAGTACTGTCCTCAGCTATGTCCTATGACTTGTAGAAATTGGACTCAGAGGGGCGCCTGGGTGGCTCAGTGGGTTAAAGCCGCTGCCTTTGGCTCAGGTCATGATCTCAGGGTCCTGGAATTGAGCCCCGCATCGGGCTTTCTGCTCAGCAGGGAGCCTGCTTCCTCCCCTCCCTCTCTCTGACTGCCTCTCTGCCTACTTGTGATCTGTCAAGTGAATAAATAAAAATCTTAAAAAAAAAAAGAAAAAGAAAGAAATTGGGCTCAGAGCCAAGAAATGGCTAAAAGTGAACATCTCTTACGCTGATATAACCCGGCGAAGGAAAAGAGTTAGGAGTTGGGCAAGGAGTCATTGGACTTTATCATCTTGCCTGGGTCCTCTAGACCTCACCCCCCTCTTTTTTTTCTTTTTTCCCAAGAGGTGGCCTGGGGCTTGAGCCTTCACATACCTCTGTCCCCATGGAGACTTCCTGGCTCCTGCTACCTTCCTTTCCCCATATGCCCTGCCTAGACATGGGCAGACATTGAAGACTCAGAGTAATGTAGCACCTGCCTCTTAGCCTTGCCTTGTAACTGCTGGGTACCCTCTGTGGCAGGTGTGAAGGGACTCTAAATAGAGCTCATGGCTCCTGTATGTTTTGCTTAAGGTTTTCATTCATTTTTTTCAGCTAGCTTTATGCAGATAGGGGTGCTGGACCTGACGTGTGTTTGGGGCTGGGGTAAGAGTGAATAGAGTCTCTCTGAGCTTATGCCCTGTTGGAGCTTTCTGGAAATTACTGCCAAGGAGAGGAGAGAGGGTATTTGCCACCAAAAGTAATAAGCCAACTGTTCCACCTGTTATGAGGAGAAACTGCATATATAATTTTGGGAGAACCTGTATTGATTAGGTCTCTTGCCGCTAGCATAGAATTTCTGTGACTAAAAGCCAAATGTAATTTTATAACTGCCTTTATTTTCTGCAGGTAGTGCCTTGAACACCTCTGTAACCACATGCCTTGCCTTTCTCTTTTGGCAGAGGAATGTCCTGGCATCTGGAGTCATCCCTCAGATTTCTCTGATCATGGGCCCGTGCGCTGGTGGGGCTGTGTATTCCCCTGCTCTGACTGATTTCACGTTCATGGTTAAGGTAAGAAAGAAGGGCCTGCTTCTCCTGCCCTTTGAGAATTGTGTAGTAACTCACCTGCAATAAAAATAGTTCCTGACCTAGATCTAGGTTACCTGCATTATTGCGGCTCTCAGCATGGTAATGATAAGATCTTAGTGGAGGGAAGGTTTTGGCTGAAATCTGTAGCTTATGGGACTTCTGTGACAATGTGCTTGTGTACTTCATTGTTGGGTGGTTTTACTTGTTGATTTGAATTGCAAATGATTTTTAAGTAATCAAAGGATCCTATCTTCTGCCTAGAGGGGTGATTGGTTCCTAAATCCTATTAAAAAGTTCCTCATGGAAGCTCTTGAGGGGCTCAGTTGGTTGAGCACCTGACTCTTGATTTCAGCTCAGGTTTTGATTTCAGGGTTTTGGGATCAAGTCCTGTGTTACAATCTGTGCTGGGCATGGAGCCTGCTGAGGATTCTCTCTCTCTCCCTCTCCCTCTGTCTTTGCCTACTTCTCCCCCGACTTTCTCTCCCTGTCTTAAAAAGAAAGAAAATGTTTTTCATGGAAGTCTTTTCTGTAATCTACTTTATTGTGAAGTTGTTTCCTATATCCCATCTTTATTTCTTCGGCTGTTTGCCATTTCATTACATACCATCTGTAATGGTAAATCTGAACTCTAACTTCATTTTGAGAGGTGCTTTATCTGTAGAACATAATTCTAGTAGAATGAGATTTCTAATTTTAAATGAGGCCTACTTGCACTTATACATGGGTATTTACTTTAACTTGATATCTTTTAAAAAATTAGTCTTTTCCTCATAAAATATATTTAATAATAACAAACAATAAATGTCAAGACAGATTTGAGGGAGAGAGGTAAAGATCGTCCTCCAATATGAGGAGAAAACTGTAAATAGAAGGAATGTAAATACTTTTCTCGAGGTATTTTGGCAGTAAGAATTGAGAAATTATGAAAGGTGCTTACCCTTTGATCCAGGTATTCTATTCTTAGAGACAGACTGAAAACAATATTTATGTTCAATAGGGATGGATTTTAAAAATTCAGATGACCACATCTCTTTCCTGACCAAAGCAGAATTCCCTCTATCTTGCCTGCACAATCAGCATCTACCTGAGCTCACCCAGTCCTCTTCTTCCTGCCAGAAACAGAGGTGGCAATTCCTTTGGCTAAGCCCCATCTCTCCCCGTCTTCCTACATTTGTACATATCATGTATTGCAACTCTTCACACCTTTTCAGTAGCCAGCTTCCTCCTATCCATTCTGTTCCATCTGTCATCTTTAGCCTCTCCCTTCGTACTGGGTCCTCCCATCAGAACTGACCCCTATTTAGGTATTTCCTATCTTCAAAACAACCCAAAAGCCCTCCCTTACCCTGCATCTCCCTGTGGCTGTTGCCCTAGTCCTATCTTCCTGTCGTCTCCTTAACACATTCCAATTTGCTCTGCCCCCCTCGCTCTACTACAACTGGTTCTTTTAAGGTCACCAGTGCTTTCTGTGTCACTGCCAGTGATCTTTAACACACGTTTGCCTGCGTATTAGCAACATTTGTTTCCCTTTGCTTCCACTCTGTTGTCCCTGGCATTTCTTCTCACCTCTCCAGCCTTCTTGGTGTCCATCACTAACCCTAGTGTTAGCTGGCACCTTCAACATCTCAAATGATTACCATTTCTTTTTTGTGGTGAGAACATTTAAGCTCTACTCTCATTGTGGTTTTGATTTGCATTTCCCTGAAGATGAGTGATGTTGAGCATCTTTTCATGTTATCTGTTAGCCGCCATCTGGATGTCATCTTTGGAGAAATGTCTGTCTGTGTCTTCTGCCCATTTTTTTGTTTGGGTTATTTGTTTTGGAGATGTTGAGTTGTATCAGTTCTTTTATACTTGAGATACTAACCCTTTATCAGATATGTCATTTTCAAATATCTTTTCCCATTTAGTAGGCTGTCTTTTAGTTTTGTTGATGGTTTCCTTTGCCTATATATCCAAAAGTAGAATTGTTGGTGATTCTATTTTTAATTTTTTGAGGAACTTCCCTAATGTTTTCCATAGTGGCTGTATCAATTTACATTCCCATCAATGGTACACAAGGGTTCCCTTTCCTCCACAATCTTGCTAACAGCTATTCTTGTCTTTTTGATAATCACCATTCTAACAGGCTGAGGTGGCACCTCCTTTTGGTTTTGATTTACATTTCCCAGATGATTAGTGATGTTGACCATTTGTATGTCTTCCTTGGAAAAATGTCTGTTGATGTCCTCTGTTCATTAAAATTTTTTTTTCTAGCTTTATTGGTACAATTGTCATATAGCATGTGTAAGTTTAAAGTGTACAATGTGATATCCTTATATATACGTATATTGTGAAATGTTTATCACAATAAGGTTAGTTAATACATTTTTCATTTCACGGGCGCCTGGGTGGCTCAGTGGGTTAAAGCCTCTGCCTTCAGCTCAGGTCATGATCCCAGGGTGTTGGGATCAAGCCCCGCATCAGACGCCCTGCCCAGTGGAGAGCCTGCTTCCTTCTCTCTCTTTCTCTCTCTGCCTGCCTCTCTGCCTGCTTGTGATCTCTGTCTGTCAAATAAATAAATAAAATCTTTAAAAAAAATACATTTTTCATTTCACATAATTACCATTTTAGATTTCTGCTGTAGTTGTTACTGAGTTGTAGGTGTTCTTTAAATATGTTTGATATTAATCCCTTTTCAGATATATGATTTGCAAATATTTTCTCTCATTCAGTAGGCTGCCTTTATATTTTGTTGATTTATCTTTTGCCATGCAGAAGCTTTTCAGTTTGATGTCCTACTTGTTAAGTTTTGCTTTTGTTCCTTCTGCTTTTGGTGTTGTATCCATAAAATTGTTCCCTATGTTTTCTTTTTTTAAATTAAAAAAAGTTGGTTTTGAAGATTTTATTTATTTGAGAGTGATAGAGAGAGACAGAATGAGCAAAGAAGCATGCACAAGCACGGGAGGGGCAGAAGGAGACAGAGAAGCAGGCTCCTGCTGAACCAGGAGCCTTATGTGGGGCTCGATCCCCGCACCCTAGGATCATGACCTGAGCTGAAGTCAGACGCTTAGTCGACTGAGCCACCTAGGTATCCTCTGCCATGTTTTCTTTTAAGACTTTTATGGTTTCAGGTCTTTAAGCCTTTAATCCATTTGAGTTAACTTTTGTGACCAGTTGAATATATGGGTGTAATTGCATTCTTCTGCCTGTAGAGATCCAGATTTCCCAAAATCATTTGTTTAAATTTAATTTATTTATTTAAGATTTTATTTATTTGAGAGAGAGATAGAAAGCTTAAAAGAGAGAGAAAGAGAGATCACAGGCAAAGGGGAGGAGTAGAGGGAGAAGCAGACTACCCACTGAGCAGGGAGCCCAATGCAGGACTTGATCCTAGGACTCTGGGACCATGACCTGAGCTGAAGGCAGATGCTTAACCAACTGAGCCAGCCAGGCACCCCCAAAATCATTTATTGAAGATCCTTAACTTTTCCTCATTGACTATTCTTGGCTCTTTTGTCGAATATTAGTTGGTAGTATATATGAGGGTTTGCCTCTGGGCTCTTGATTCTGTTCTATTGGTTTGCAAGTATGTTTTTATGCCAATACTATACTGTTTAAAAGATTACTATAACTTTGTAGAATAGTTTGAAATCCAAAAATATGGTGCCTCTAACTTTAATTATCTTTGCCAGAATTGTTTTTGTTATTTGGGGTCTTTTGTGGTTCTATACAAATTTTATTTTATTTTATTTTTTTAAAAGACTTAAAAAAAAAAGATTTATTTATTTATTTATTTGACAGACAGAGATCACAAGGAGGCAGAGAGGCAGGCAGGGGTTGAGGGGAGGCTGAGCAGAGAGCCCATGCAGGGCTCCATCCCAGGACCCTGAGATCATGACCTGAGCCAAAGACAGAGGCTTAACCCACTGAGCCACCCAGGCACCCCTCTATACAAATTTTAGACTATTTTTTTCTATTTCTGTCAAAAATGTCATTGGAATTTTGAAAGGAATTGCATTGAATCTATAGATAGCTCTGGGTAGTATGGACATTTTAATAATACTCTTATCCAGGAACATGTGATCTCTTCCATTTATTTTTGTCATCTTCAGTATATTTCATCAAAATCTTAGAGTTTTCAGTGTATAGATCTTCCCACCTCCTTTGTTAAATTCATTTGGAGTATTTTATTATGCTGATGCTATTGTGAATGGGCTGACGTTCTTTTCCTTTTTCCGTGTAGAGAAAGCTACTGATTTTGGTGTTTGTCCTTTTTTATTAGTTATGTGTTAGTGTGCTAAGCAATCCCATTCTGCACTTGCAGAACTTTTAGTATCTGCATATTAGTGCCATCTCCCCTCTTTAGTCCTCCACAACTAATCATCAGGTCTTAATCATTCTACATGTTAAATATTTGATGTGTTTAATGAGAGTGCAATAAAAATGCTACCAGACTGATTTTTAAAGGACTAGATATTCCATAAAAGAAATAATGAGTGGCATGCTCTGCTAGGTGATAAAATATAAAGTGAAATAACAAACTGGTTCATTAATTTATAAATAAATAGACCAGGAGAACAGAATAGAATTGAGAAATAGATGTGAATATACTCAAATATTTAGTTTCTGATGAAATGGATTTTATTCTATTCAGCGTAACCCATAATGTCAGTTTTTTGTATCAAAGACCTCAAAGGTTCCAGCATTACTAAATTCCGGTTGACATTTCTCAGTCATCATCTTACTTGACCTTTCAGCATTTTACTTAGCTGATCATTCCTTCCTCTGAAACTTGGAAGCACTGTAATTCTTGGATTTCTTCTTCTAGCTCTTCTCTCCTTCCCTGGCTGATTTTTATCCCATCTCCAAACTTTAAATATTCAGCTCTTTGCTGACAGCTCTCAAATCTGTGTCTTCCGGATGGAATACTCCTGAACTCTAGGATTACCCATTTGGGTACCTACCAGTGTTTCCATTTGGCCTTCAGTGGTATCTCAAACTTCATAGGTTTTGGTCTCTTACAAGCCTCTTCCAACTTGCTTTCCTGCAGCCTTCCCCATCTCAATAAAGAGCAAGTCCAGCCTTCCAGTGGCCCAGGTGAAAAAACATTGCACCATTTTAACTCCTCTTTTTCTGTCACGTGCCAAGTTCAGTTCCAAGTCATATTCATTCTACTTTAGAATGTAATCTAAAATTATATTGCTTCGTATGTCTTACTACTTACACTGCTACCATATTAATTCAAGCATCCCACCTGGATTATTGCAGAGTCCTAATTTGTCTCCCTGATTCTGTCTTTGCCTCTCTCCCACTTAATTTAAATTTTTTTAAGCACTGTTAATTGTCTCATACTCAGGGAAGTACGTAAAATACGTAAGTTTGACAATTATTAAGTGCAAATCAATGTAAATAATACTGAGTTCAAGAAATGACCTTCAGGAGCCCTCCTCCTATTACCTTTCCTAATCACTATTGCCTCCTTTCATCCTGTCCAGAATTCTTTGTGATCTCAGCTTTTATGGTAATCATCTGTATTTGCTTTGCTTTATAGTTACAAGTTGTGGTTTGTTGCCTGTTTTGACTTTTAATATAAGATGAAATCATATAATATTCATTCTTTTGTTCATTCTTTTGTGTGTGACTATGACTCATTATGTTTTTAAGATTTATCCATGTTCTCTGTAAATATAGTTCATTCATTTTAATCTGTAGTAAATTATCTTAACATATTCATGCGTTCTACTACCTTTTGTGTTTAAAGATTTTTGCCATTGCTGTGGATGCTGATATAAACATTTTTTTAAAAGATTTTATTTATCCACTTATCTATTTGACACAGAGAGAGAGAGAGAGATCACAAGCAGGCAGAGAGGCAGGCAGAGAGAGAGGGGAAGCAGGCTCCCCACCAAGCAGAGAGCCCGACACGGGGCTTGAGCCCAGGACCCCAGGACCATGACCCGAGCCCAAGGCAGAGGCTTTAGCCCACTGAGCTACCCAGGTGCTCCGTGATCTAAACATTCTTAAACCTGTACCTTGGTTTCTGGTTCTCAGGGTAAGAGCATAGTTATGTCATAGGATGCACATATCTTCAGCTTTTTAGGGTAATGCCTAACTGTTCATTAAAGACGGTAGAGCAATTTACACTTCTATTTGCAGTGTGTGAGAATTTAACTTGTTTCACATCCTTGCCAGCACTTTTATTAGTATGATTTAATTATGCCAGTTTGCATGTGGTATGATCTTTCATTGCATTTCCATGACTAATGAGATTTAGCACCTTTTCATATGTTTCTTCTTTTGTGGTGTGCCTGTTCATCTCTTTTGCCCATTTTAAGAATTGTGGGTTTTTTTCTTATTTTTAGGAGTTCTTTTTATATTCTGGATGTAAGTTCTTTATCAGTTATATGTTGCAGCTGCCTTCTCCCACACTGTGATTTGCAGCTTTCCTCCTCTTAATGCTACCTTTTGAACAGTGTTTCAAAAGTCTTTATTTTGGAATTTCGAATTTTCAGAATTCTATTATATATTTATTTATTTTTATGTGAGGTTTAATCCCAGGACCCTGGGGTCATGACCTCAGCCAAAGGCAGATGCTTAACCAACTGAGCCACCCAGGCAACCAAATTTTCAGAATTATTAACCATTCATGAGTGGGTTGTATGTATCATGTTTCTTTACTGTTTAATGCTTCTGGATATAATTCTTAAGAATTAGGATATTTTCTTTCACAACTAGTTAATAAATTCAGGAAGCTTAACACTGATGTAGTACTTTAAAAATTGTGGTAAAATATACATAAAAAAGTAAAAAATGGAAAATTTCAGTTACAGTTCTATGGCATTAGGTATATCCACATTTTTGTGATACCGGCACCACCAGCAATCTCCAGAAATTTTTCATCTATCCCAGCTGAAACTTTTTACTTATTAAACACTAGCTTACCATTCCCTACTACTCCTAACACTGTTCTTTCTGTGAATTTTTGGAATCTTATAGTATCTGCCTGTTTGTGACTGGCTTATTTCATTTAGCCTAATGTCTTCAGAGTTAGTCCATGTTGTAACATGTGTTAGAATTGCCATCTTTTAAAGGCTGGTTAATATTCCTTTGTATGTATATGCCACATTTAAATATCCATTCATGTGTCAGTGAACACTTGAATTGTTTCCATCTTTTTAAATTTTCTTCCCCAAAGATCTTATCCATTTATTAAAGAACAGGAAGAGGGAGAGGGAGAAAGAGAAGCAGACTCCCAGCTAAGCAGAGATCCCAATGTGGGACTCAATCCCAGGACCCTGAGATCATGAGACCTGAACTGAAGGCAGATGTTTAACCACCTGAGCCACTAAAGCACCGCTGCTTTTTTTTTTCTCTTTAAAGATTTTTAAAAAATTATTTATTTGACAGACAGAGATCACAAGTAGGCAGAGAGAGGAAGGGAAGCAGGCTCCCTGCTGAGCAGAAAGCCTGATGCGGGGCTCGATTCCAGGACCCTGGGATCATGACCTGAGCCAAAGGCAGAGGTTTTAACCCACTGAGCCACCCTTTTTTTCTTTAAGATTTTATTTATTAGCAAGGGAGAGCACACAGGTGGAGGGGGTGAGGGAGAGGGACAAGCAGACTCCCCACTGAGTGGAGAGCTAACGTGGAACTCTGATCCCAGGATGCCAAGATCATGACCTGAGCCAAAGGCAGATGCTTAGTGGACTGAACCATCCAGGGAATCCAGCTGTTTCCAGCTTTTGGTTATTGCAAATAAACTGCAACAAATATTGATGTACAAGTTT
Organism: Mustela nigripes; assembly: GCF_022355385.1. Taxonomy (NCBI): domain Eukaryota; kingdom Metazoa; phylum Chordata; class Mammalia; order Carnivora; family Mustelidae; genus Mustela; species Mustela nigripes. The sequence continues at coordinate 92,730,289 of NC_081558.1, forward strand.
TTGTACTGTTTCTGTGGCATTCTCTTTTTGTTCTTTGGGGTATATATCTAAGAATAGAATTACTGGGTCAGGTATTATTTCTCTTTAAAATTTTTAGGAAACATCATCCACTGTTTTCCACAGTGGCTGCACCAGTTTGCATTGCCACCAACAGTACATGAAGGATCCTTTTTTTCCCACATTCTTACCAACACTTGTTGTTTCTTAGAGTATTTTTGATTTCAGCCATTCTGACACGTGTGAGTGTAACATTTCTTTTTTTTCCTTTTTTTTAAAGATTTCATTTATTTATTTATTTGGCAGACCGAGATTACAAGTAGGCAGAGAGGCAGGCAGAGAAAGAGAGGAGGAAGCAGGCTCCCTGATGAGCAGCCCAATGCGGGGCTCTATCCCAGAATCCTGGGATCATGATCTGAGCCAAAGTCAGAGGCTCAACCCAGTGAGCCACCCAGGCGCCCCATGAGGAAACATTTCATTGTGGTTTTGATTTGCATTTCCCTGATGAATAGTGATGTTGAGCATCTTTTCACGTTTCTGTTAGCCGTCCGGATGTCTTCTTTGGAGAAATGTCTGTTCATATTTTCTCCCCATTTTCAGTGGGATTATTTTGGTGTTGAGTTTTGTTGGTGTTGGATATTAACCCTTTATCAGATGCATCATTTGTAAATATTTTCTCCCATTTAGTATGTTGCCTTTTTGTTTTATCATTTCCTCTGCTTTGCAAAACCTTTTTTTGTTTTGATGTAGTCTCAATAGTTTATTTTTGCTCTTGTTTCTTTTGCCTGAGGAGATATATCTAGAAAAATGTTGCTTAGGCCCCTGTTAATTTTTGAATTACTTTTTATTGTCGAGTTACAATATTTAAAATAAGTATATAAATACTTAAAATAAGTATTCTGGATATTAGTTACTTATCAGATACGTGATTTGCAGATATTTTCTCACATTCTGTGGGCTGCCTTTTCATTCTGTTGGTAGGACCCTTTGCACAAGATTGTAATTTTGATTAAGTCCGGTTTATTATCTTATGTTGCCCCTGAATTTTTGTCTGTATCTAAGAAGCGTTGCCAGATCCAATGTCATGAGACTTTGCCCATTTCCCAGTGTCATGAGACTTTGCCCATTTCCTAAGTGTTATGCTTTTAGCTCTTCTTTGTAGGCCTTTGGTCCCTTTTAGTTAATTTTTGTATATGGTAAAACATAAAGTCCAACTTTATTCTTTTACATGTGAATATGCCATTTTTCCATCACCATTCATTGAAAAGATTGTCCTTTCTCCACTGGATGGTATAGGTATCATTGCCAAACCATTTGAGCATCTGTATAAGGGCTCATTTCTGGGCTTTCTGTTTTTTGACTGGTCTATGTGCCTTCCTGCCAGTACCACACTGTTTTGATTCCTGTAGCTTTGTAGTTGGTTTTGAAGTCAAGAAAGTGTGAGTCCTCCAACTTTGTTCTTCTTTAAGATTGTTTTGATTATACAGAGTACTCTGAGATTCCTCATCAATTTTAGGATGGACTTTTCTCCTTCTGTAAGAAAAAGTCATTGTGGTTTTGATAGGGATGGCATTGAATCTGTATATTGTTTTTGGTAGTGTTGACATCTTACAGTATTGAGTCTTTCATCCCATGAATAGGAGATGTCTTTCTATTTATTTGTGAATTTTTAAATTTCTTTCAGTGATGTTTTATAATTTTTAGTGTACAAATCTTGTGCCTTTTTAGTTAAGTCGTTCCTAAGTACTTTATTCTTTTAGAAGCTATTATAAATGAAATTATTTTTGTAATTTCCTTTCCATATTGTTTGTTGCTCTATAAAAATGCAGCTAATTTTTTTTAAAGCAGGAGAAAATCAAATTTAATTTCGTACCTCCAGAGAATCTACACAGACATGGAAATTTTAAAAATAGGCAGAATGAGGTATATTTGTAGTCCTGAGCTAAGGAGCAGGAAGATGAAAAAGAGTAAATGTTTGGTAAACAAATGTTTGCTGGGCCACTCAGAAACAATGGGACATTGAAGACTTTGAGCAAATAGGCCTTTTTAGGTTCCTCCCTGTCTACCATACCTAGTTCGTGGTATAATGTAGTTTTCCATTGGGATAGCTATCTTTCTGAAGCAGGTCCTCTATCTAAATTCTTTTCAGGCAGTTGTAGGGAAGGTAAAGAGCTTTTCCTGAATCTGCTGGATATTGATTGCTTTTTATCTTAAAATAATCTTCACGTCAAAGTTGCCCATTATGGGGCATCTGCCTTGGCCCCTGCCATGGCCCCTGCCACGTCAAGATACAGCATGATTTGGTGAGCCGAATTAGTGACCCAAATTAGACCTAAGAAAACTGCTAGCCAACAGTGACAGAATACTTAAGTCAATTCAGTGCCTTTAAAAAAAAAAAACAAAAAAACACAGGTGGTTTAAAAGTGTTTTTTTGATATTTTTAAAAATTTAAGTTCAGTTAATTAACATATAATGTATTATTGGTTTCAGAGTACAGGTCTGTGGTTCACCCAGTGTTCCTTACATCATGTGCCCTCCTTAATGTCCATCCCCTAGTTACCCCATCCCCCTACCACCCTTGCCTTCAGCAACCCTCAGTTTGTTTCCTGTGATTAGGAGTCTCGTTTGTCTTCCTATCTAGTTTCATCTTGTTTTATTTTTTCCTCTCTTGCCCTATGATCCACCGTTTTGTTTCTTAAATTTGCTTTATGTGGCTTTTGTTCCCTGAAGCCTTTCTGTATAGCTTAGAGGATGAGAATGAAAATGGTTGCTTCCCCATCTCTGGCCCTAGAGCCAAAAGCTCGGAGCCCCACTCCTCAATGAGTCCTCAGCAAAAAGCCGTCAGTCACTCCTGTCTCCTTAGTCTCCAGCTACACTCCATGCTCACCTGGCCTGTGACTGAGTGTTTCTGTTTCTGGCACATGACCCTGCTTTGGGTCTCCAAACCCTGCAGATTCCTGTGGCATGCTCCTATGCTGCACCTCCCTGGCGAGGAAGGGGGAGTCATCTGTTCTGCTGCTGGTTGGGCCCCTGCTTAGAGACTAGTCACCCATATGTGCTGGGGTTCATGGTTTATGGTAACCCCAAGCTGAGAGCCTACTTCTGGGCTCACTGTTTGCGGCTGGCTTCCCCACTCTGGTGCCTGCTTCATTCAGGCACCCCTGGTCTTCCTGTGACCCAAGGATCTGAGACCACACTGTCCCAGTGGGGGTTCTACCCACCCCCCGCTGTCTGAGCGATGTCCCTCAGCGGAGCAGACTTCTAAAAGTTCCAGTTTTGTGCTCTGCTGCTCTACCACTTGCCAGGAGCTGACTGATGGAAGTTCCCTTCTTCTCCCTCCCATCTATCTTCCTGTATATTGCCTCAGATTCACTTCTCCACACCTTGCAGAAAGTGGTTGCTTTCCTATTTGTAGAGTTGCAGCAATTCTTTTCTTAGAACTTTGGTTGAGTTCACAGATGTTCAGAATGCTATGATAGCTATCTAGCTGAATTTCTGGGACCAGATGAAATTAAGGTCTCCTACTCCTCCACCATCTTGGACTCCTGTTTCTGACTTAAAAAAAAAAAAAAAAAGTGGTTGAATGTAATTTCCAGTTTGCTTTTGAATTTAGATGTAACCAAACCTCCACTCTTAGCTATGCATTAAATGGCAGTGGTTGTTGCCTCCTTTTTCATCTTACTCTGAAATAATGACTCTGGACCCAGACCTAATAGCCCTCCTTGAGTCTAAGCAATTCAGGCAACCGAGAGGGTGTCTGAAATGTAGCTAATTTTTTGTATGCAGCAACTTTGATTAATTTTTTTTTTTTTTTTTTTTTTTTGCCCCTGTGGATTCTTTAGGGTTTTCTATATATAAAATCATGTCATCTGCAGACAGATTTTTTTTTTACATCATCATTTCTGATTTGCAGGTCTTTTCTTTTTTTTTTTTTTCCTTGCCTAATTGCTCTGGCTAGGACTCTTAGTACTATGTTGATTAGAAGTGGTGAAAATGAGGATCCTTGCCTTCTTAGCTGAACTTAGAAGAAAAGCTTTCAGTTTTTCACCACAGAGTATGATACTAGCTGTGGGTTTTTCATAAATTGCCTTTACTATGTTTTCTATTTCTAGTTTTCTGAGTATTTTTATCATGCTAGGATGTTGAATTTTGTCAGATACTTTTTCTGCATCGATTGAGATGATCATGTAATTTTCTTCCTTTTGTTTATTGAAGTATTTTTACATTGATATCTCTGCAGTGGGCCATTCTTAAATGTCAGGTAAAAATTCCATTTGGTCTTGCTGTGTAATTCTTTTAAAATGTTGGGTTAGGTTTGCCAGTAACATGAATATTTTTGCATCAATATTTATATGGGATATTGATTTGTAGCTTTCTTCTATTGTCTGGCTTTGGCATTAAGGTAATGGTGGGCCTTAGAAAGTGTTTCATCCTCTAATTTTTTTGGAAGAGTTTGAGAGGAATTGATATTTAATTCTTCTTGAAATGTTTGGTAAAATGCACTGGTAAAGCCCTGTGTTACTGATTAGTCTTATAGGTTGTTATTTTAAGAATTGTTCATTTCATCTGGGTTATCCAATTTGGTGTGGAATTGTTTGTAGTACTCTTATCCTTTTTATTTTTTGTAGAGTTGGCAGTAATGTCCCTATTTTCATTTATTTTAGTCCTTTGGCTCTCTCTTTCTTAGTCCATCTAGCAAAAGATACGTCAGCTTTGCTAATCCTTTTGAAGAATGAACTTTTGGTTCCATTGAGGGGTGTGTGTGTGTACATGTGTGTTATATCTTGCTTTTCTATTTTCTCATGCTCTGCTCTGATCTTTATTTTCTTCTTTCTGCTAACTTTAGGTTCAGGTGGTTTTTTTTTTTCTTAAGGTATAAAGTTAGGGTATTTGGGATCTTTCTTCTTTCCTAGTGTGTTTACAGCTATAACTTCCCCTCTTAGCTCTGCTTTTATTGTATCAGATAAGGTTTTATATGCTGTGTTTTTACTTTCATTTGTCTTAAGTTAATTTTCCAGTTTCACTTGACTTTTGTCTTTATCACAGTGTTTTGTTTGTTTTTTTATTTTAAGGAGTGTGATGTTTAATTTCTACATATTTGAATTTTCCAGTTCTATTCCTGGTTTCATCTCATTGTGATTGAAACCATTCAAGCTGTTTTTGTCATTTTTTAAATTTATTAAGACTTGTTTTATGTGTGTTCAGTGTATAATCTATCCTATATAATACTTTAATCTCTTCTACCATTCAGATTCTGTTTGGTCAGTTGTCCCAATAATGTCCTTTATAGTATTTTTTTTCTTCCATTAAAGGATCCATTTGGGAATCATATACTGCACTTAGTTACCATATCCTATTAATCTTCCTTTAATCTGCAACAGTTCTTCAGACTTTGTCATGATACTGACATTTTCAAAGGCTACAAAACAAATTATGAGATTGTTCCTCAGTTGTATTTATCTCATGTTTCCTCATGATTAGATTCAGAGTAGTTATCCCAGTGTGTCTACTATGTAAGTGATCTATCCTGCTCAGATGATCACATCTAGAGACAAGTGATGGCCATTTGCCCCTCATCCATGATATTTGATCACTGTTCAAGGTGTTGTCTGGTTTCTCTGCTGTGTATTTATTGTTTTTCCTTTTGTAACTGATTAATACTTATGGGGAGATAGACACCATGCAAGGATGCGACTTGACATTATACTTTTTCTCCTTGATTTTGCATCTATTGAGGATATTTGTCTAAACCAATTTCTACAAAATTGGCATTTACCAGCTCTACCATTTGCTTCATATCAGTTGGCATCCTACGCTAAGGAAGAGCCCTGCTTCCTTGGGCACTTGTTTATTTCATGAACTTGTTATTATTGTGGGTTCCTGGATTTCCTGTTCTACTTACGTGTTTCTAATCCATTTCTAGCATTTGTTTTCATGTTCAAATTGTCCTCACTTAGCCAATGGGAGTCCCTTCAAGCTGCCTTCTATGCCCTTTTGATAGGAGAACCAATGTGAAATGTAAACTTTATGAGTAATGTGTCTTAGTTCTTGACACAATTGACACAATTTTTCTACCCCAAAGTCATGAAGATCATTTTTCTAAAAACTTTATTATTTTACCTTTTACATTTATGTTTAAATCTAGTTGGAATTGAAGTTCACACATAGTATGAAAGAGAGGCTAGTTTCATTTTTTTCAGTACAGTTACCTAGTTGACTGAGAGGTTTTTATTGAAAAGCACATCCTTTCCTACTGTGGAATGCCACCTGTGTCATTAATCAAGTGTCTGTATATCGAGAATGTTTCACAGAGCTCTTCTGGGGTCTGTTCGCTTATCCCTGTGCCAGCACCACACTGTTTTCATAACAGAGGTTGTATGACAAGTACTGAGAGCTGGTATAGCAAGTTATCCCTCCTTATTCTTCAAGTGGGTATGGGATATTCTTGGTTCTTTGCAATTTCCAGTTTGTTTGTTTTTTATTTTTAACAACTTTGAGATATAATTCTATGATAACTGCACATATAAGAGTTGTGCAGTTTGAGTTTTGACACGTGAATACAACTGCGAAGCCACAACCACAACCAAGATAATGAACATAGCCAGCCCCTACAAAGGTTTCCTCATCGTAATCCATCTTTCCCTTCCTCTCAGCCCTGTCTTCAGGTAACAAACCATTCATCTGCTTCTTATCACAATAAACTGACTTGCATTTTGTAGGATGTTATATAAACAGAATCATTCAGAATGACATTTTCTATGTATAAAACACATACAAAAAGTATAGGTGGGTGGTGGGAAGGGTGGATGCTGGATTCTTTCATTTGGGATAATTATTTTGAGATTTCACCTGTTGATGGATATTGGATTATTTTCCAGTTTTTGACTGTTACAGATAATGCTGTTCTGAACATTTGTTGTTTTTTTAAAAGATTTTATTTATTTATTTGACAGACAGAGATCACAAGTAGGCAGAGAGGCACACAGAGAGAGAGAGAGATGAAGCAGGTTCCCCGCTGAGCAGAGAGCCCAATGTGGGGCTTGATCCCAGGACCATGGGATCATGATCTGAGCCAAAGGCAGAGGCTTTAACCCACTGAGACACCCAGGCGCCCCAGGAACATTTGTTTATGAGTCTGTGTGGAGTGGGGAAGAATGACCTTTCTAGCTAGACCTTTCTAGCAGAGTTCCAAGCCAAGGTTCCATAAAACAGACTGATAAAACACCCGTATCAGTCTAAGAACTAATTTCCTTAGTACATAAAAATAAGTATTCAATAGAAAAATGGATAAAGAAAATGAACAGTGAGCTGCCAGAGATGACTGTAGTAAGATATTGACTGCAGAAATGCTTGTTATAGCAAAATACTGGAAATAACCTAAATGACCATTGGCAGGTACAGTTAAATTATTATAAATATCCTACTGTCCTGATACGGAATGGTATTCAAGAAGTTCTAGAACAATGTATGTAGGACTTTGTGCTGGGAAGAAAATAAGAGGGCAGATATATATATATATATATATATATATATATATATTAATGTTCACATATGATATGTATGGATGTCTTGCAAAGAGAGAAACTGACAGTGGTTGCCTTTGAGGAGGGAAATTGGAGGCCTGGAGATTAAGGATTTGGATATGGACTTATATTCTACTATATCTCCTATTCTTTTTTAATGTTTTACAAAATGCCTTTAAGTTAAAAACTAAAAATGAAATGCCTGTCACTCTTAAAGAAATCATTGATTTTCCTGGTCTCCAGATGGTTTAACTTAAGGTGACTGGTTGATTTTAGGTAAACTATATATACTGTCACAGTGACTCAGTTTCCCCATTTATAGTACTGGGGCTTACTTACACAGTCCCATGAAGTGCTTTAGAAAAATGCCTGGTGCATAACAAGCTCGGATAAGGCTACCAGTTAAGGTGTTTACAGACCCTGCAACGTTAGGCGTGCTACAAATAATTTTTCTGTGGTAGATCCGTACAGTGAAGATTTTCTTAGTAGACAGTGCGGCAGGGAAACCTTGGGGCTTTAGTTTGGATAGGTATCTTTGAGCAGCATCTCAAGCTGGTTCTGTCACCATATCACTAACTTCTCTGCATTTGTTTTGGCTATATCAGCTTTAAGGTGCTCTGAGATTGATCCTTCTGGAATTCTGATTTCAGGACACCTCCTACCTGTTCATCACTGGCCCGGATGTTGTGAAGTCTGTCACCAATGAGGATGTCACTCAGGAGGATCTTGGTGGTGCCAGGACCCATACCACCATGTCAGGTTAGAGTCCTCGAGGCTCGCCTTACTGTTTTTAAACACTGAGAAGTGAATACTGGCAAAGAGAATAGCGACAGTCTTTTATAAATGTTATTTAACTGGCCAATTTCGAGAGAAGTGTGGTATGGTGTATTTTACAGATATAGTAATAAAGATAGGTTTAGTACCTCAGATTTGTTAAACAAAAGCAGGCTACTACTAAAGCTTTGATAGTCTTTAAAATTTTCGAACTTACCGAAAAGGTGGCTGCAAGAGGTATAACACTATACACACACACACACACACACACACTCTGTTGAACCTTTAAAAATGCTGTCTTATGACTTTCTTTGAATCCAAAGTTGAGGTATGTCTTAGATGGCAGTATCACCAATTGCCATTGGCCAGGTATGATCATAATGTGCTGGTCATGGCCCATATTTTCATAAACTTGGTCATAGCTCCTCATCTTTTCGAGGATATATGCCACACATGCAGAGTTCAAAATGTACAAAGATTATTTTGTACTTCGGACTGAAACAAAGGTTATTGTTATATAGAGTGGCATAGTATTATTAGTAGTAGGGCATGAATCTGGCATTAATGAAGACTTTGTTGTTGGAGGAATGATGGGAATTCCATATATTTTTGGAAAAAGACATCAGATTATGAAAGGATTGTCTGCAACAAAATAAGCAGTGTAACTAAAGTCAGGAGAAATTGCCTCTTGGAAAGATTTCAAAGCAATGAGAAGCTGGTGTGACCGATTTGCACACTTCAGTGTACAAATGAAGTGCACACTTCAGTGGTTAAGACATTGGGTCATCACTTAGTTGTTGGCATTTCTTAGTAAGTCACACCTCCTTTACATGTGTGAAGTCTTCCATTTGATGAAATATATTTGTGTGTGTGTGTATTTTTTTTTTTTTTTCAAAGAGATGGTGGGAGGGGCAGAGGGAGAGGAAGGGAGGAATCTTAAGCAGACGCCATGTACAGAGTGGAGCCTGACATGGAGCTTGATCTTAAGACCCTGAGGTCACGGCCTGAGCCAAAATCAAGAGTTGATGTTTAAATGACTGAGCCACCCAGGTGCCCTGAATGTTTTTTTTTTTGAAAGTCCGAGCTCTTGATCCTACCCACAAAACTTGTTCCTTTTCCATCTCAGGTTGGCATGAGCTTTGACTCATTCCTTGCCCTCAGCTCTGCTCAGCTCCGTCTCCAGCATATAGCTAGAATGAGAACTCTTCTCATTGCTGACTCCCCCACAGCTGGTCCTTAGACCTTTATCTCAGGGTTTGGTAGCAGTTTTCTTTTTATTGGGATCTAAAGTAAAGTTGAATATTGGTGACAGCTGATGTATTTAGCTGTAACTCCAGAGTAAGACCTAAATGATACTCTATATGTACATTCCCTTGTTTTTAAAAACAGCTTTATTGAAATATAGTTTGCATAATGTACATGTGACATACTCAAAGTATACAAGTCAGCGATTTTATGTATTCATTGTTTTTCAGTTATCCCCACAATTTTAGAGCCTTTTCCTCATCCTCAGAAAGCCTTGCATCCATTAGCATTTGATCCCCGTTTCCTCTAAACAATCGACCTCTAGGCAGTCACTGATCTACCTTCTGTTTCTGTGGATTTGTCTAGAATATATGTGGAATGGAAATAAATGGAGTCCTGCAAGATACAGTCTTTTGTGAGTGGTTTCTTGTCCTTAGCATGCCATTTTTAAGGTTAATCCATGTTGCAGCATAGATAGTGTTTCCACGTATGACTCTACCACATTTTAGGTTTTCATTGATCGGTTGAACACATGGATTGTTTCTGCTTTTTGGCTGTCATGAATATGCTGCTGTAAACATTCATGTACAAGTTTTGTGTGACAGGCTTTTGTTTCCTTTGGGTATATACCTAGGAGTAGAATTTCCGGGTCAATTGGTAACTCTCACTTTTTTTTTTTTATTTTTTTAAAGATTTTATTTATTTATTTATTTGTCAGAGAGTGAGAGGAGCGAGAGTGAGCACAAGCAGACAGAATGGCAGGCAGAGGCAGAGGGAGAAGCAGGCTCCCGGCTGAGCAAGGAGCCCAATGCGGGACTCGATCCCAGGACACTGGGATCATGACCTGAGCCGAAGGCAGCCGCTTAACCAGCTGAGCCACCCAGGCGTCCCAGTAACTCTCACTTTTTGAGGAACTGCTACGCTCTCCTTCAAAGTGGCTGCACCAATTTATAAGTATTTCTTGAATAAAAAAATTCGGTACTGAGCATGAAACAATTTATTCAGCAGATGTTCATTGCGTGTCTGCGTGTCAAGCATTATTCTATGTGTTAGGAATAGCTTTGTGAAAGGAAAAGACCCCTGCCTCCAGGTGGCTTATGTTCTAGCACAGGAGATAGACCATAAATGACCTGATAAATAAGGACATTGTGTAGTATGTTAGAAGGTAAACCGTGTTATTGAAAAGGTAGAACAGGGATTATTGTGGTTTGAAATAGGATAAGAGCAGGCCTCACTGTGAGGATAGCAGGTGAGCAGATCTGGGGTTAACGGCATGAACATCTAGGGGAGAAACATTGCAGGCAAAGGGAGTAGCTGATACAAAGGCCATGAAGAGGGAGGGTGGCTGGCATGTTCAGTGAACAGCAAGGAGGGTAGTTGGAGACGTGATATAAATCTGGCTTAAAAAGCTCAGTTTGGCTTCTGAGTGGAAAAGAGGTGGTAGGGGAAAAGGTGAAAAGGGAATCTGGGAGAGAGTTTCTGGTCCAATTTTCTCCATCACGTCTGTGGTGGTGTTTGGCAGTTCTGTGATTTCAGAGTATTCTTTTTTTTTTTTTTTTTTTGAAGATTTTATTTATTTATTTGACAGAGAGAGATCACAAGCAGGCAGAGAGGCAGGCAGAGGAGGTGAGGGAAGAAGGCTCCCCGCTGAGCAGAGAGCCCGATGCTGGGCTCGATCCCAGTTCTCTGAGATCATGACCTGAGCCAAAGGCAGAGGCTTAAACCACTGAGCCACTCAGGCGCTCTCAGAGTGTTCTTGAGGAATGATGGCTTTGTTCATCACTAGGGCCAGGAGGTTCCCCTCCTTCACCTCCACCATTCCTGAATACCATGAAATTATGTGCCAGCCATTATTCTTTTCTTTTTTTTTGTTTCCAGCTTTATTGAAAGCTAAGTGATCTATAAATAGGTGTAATTCTGGACGTGGGACTTTAGTGGCTAAGATGGGCCTGGGCTCTCCCCTGTTAGAACTGATATTCTTGGGGAGTTGTCATTCAGAAAATAGGGAAGTGGACAGACAGGTGTTGTAGGGGAGGGTATGAAGAAAACGCCTGCACGGGATGGGAATGACACATGAGGGCTAGGGAATAAAGAAAGGCGTGACCCTGCCAAGGTATGGGTGCAGAGCAGGGGGGACAGGCTGCGCAAGCTGCAGGTCAGCCTGAAGGTGTGTGGTGTCCCATCCTCACAGAGCTGTTAGCACAGTCTTCTGCAGACATGCCCTTGGAGGGACAGGTGGACATGAAATAGCATCTTTGGGCTGACAGGTGGCCAGGCCCATTAAAGCTTCTCTGTTTTCTCAGGTGTTGCTCACAGAGCTTTTGAAAATGATATTGATGCCTTGTGTAATCTCCGGGAGTTCTTCAACTACCTGCCCCTCAGCAATCAGGACCCGGCTCCCATCTGCGAATGCCATGATCCCAGGTGAGTTGCCAACGATAGCACCGACTTGCATTTTGCAGGCTGGCTAGCCCTTTTCTGGTTCCTCTGCCCTGGCAGGACCTGCAGGGCACAGGAAGAGCCAGTGGCTGCACTGCTGGGCAGCTTGGAGTAGATTGTGGCATGGAGCCAGCAAGGTACCCAGGTGTTGGCATGGTGGTAGCATGTCTGAATACAGGAACAAAGAAAGATTTTCTTTGTATTCACCATTTTTTCTCCTTGTAATAGCTGATAAATAGCTTGGGAGTAAAAAATGCCCCACCCCCAGATGACTTCTTAGAGTCTCGATTTGTCCAGAATTGGAAATGGAAGTATTGCTTGTTTTGACGCAAAACGTGAAATGGTGCAGACAGCATGCCCTTTAGGAAACGTGGCCACACACACACCTGCCTGTGACAGTCCAGGGGAGGGTGACTTGCTGGCCATCCAGTGAAGACTTTCTCTCCTTCTTGGTATTGGGGCTGCTGCCTAATATAGGCACACCACTTTGAAAGCCAGGGGTTTAGCTGGGGAACTATTGCTCCAGATCTCTGGCTGCTTTCATCTCCATTTTGTTTCTACTCTGAGGTGCAAACTTCAGATTCAAACTATTTCAAACTCATTTGGCCTGGACTTTGTTTTACAGAAGAGATTTAGAATTCTGTCTCACAGGAAGAAGCCATTTTTGGACAGTGCTCTGTGGGATGGACCTGGGCTCCCCACTCCTCAGAGGACCTAACCAGTGGTGTATTATGTGTAGTCATGAAAGGGAGGGTGGTCACAGGCCCAGAGTGATGGGCAGAGCCTCCTTTTCTGAGAAGCTATACTATTTGGGGTTCTTGAAAAGTTTAGGACATCATTTAAATGTATTAGGGCGCAGAGGCCTAGGAATGACTAAATATCCTGATTAGGCCCAGCCATATCTCCTTCCAGTTTGATCCCAGAGTAACTATGTGTATAAGTAGCAAATGAAAAGTAAGGGAAGACTTGATCCAGTAGAGCTATGTCTGGTTCCCTAGTGTAGAGTTCTCTGGGAAGTTGGGATTGATGGGGCATGTGGCTTTACCAGTCCTCAGGCAAGGTGTGTACACTTCAGGGCCAGAACAACCCCTGCCTGCCCACATGGGCCAAGAGGGGATGAGAGCATGCGGGAGAGGGGCATGTTGCTGCAGAGTCCTCCTGTGGCGGGGGAGTGGACCCTGGCGGGCTCCCTGATCAGCCACATACATGCATAAGGAAACAGAAAGCTCTGAGCCTAAGTGACTGGTTAGTCCTCAGTGATTCTACCCATGAGAGGGCCTGCCATTTTCTTTTTTACAGAAGCTCCAGCAGGTTTATTTTCTAATGGGATGTGAATCCGCAGTGTTCAATAGCAGAACTCTTAGCTTTGCATTTCCAAGTCCTTATTCTTTTATTTTTAACATCCCCGGAAGTGAGAGCAGGACTTGCCAGAACAGTGTGGTCTTGACTGCAGTGTCCTATAGTGCCCCCCACACTGTGGGAGGTACTGAGAGAGGATAATTGATGGAACCACATTCAGGAGAATAAGCTTTTTTTCCCCCCTATATATCAAAACAAAAATCTTTTGGGTTACTGTCAAACTCAGGCTCAGTTTGACATGGTGGTAAGAAAGGAATGCATCTTTCAGGATACTTTGCAAGCCCAGCAGGGACAGAATCCACTCATCCCCCCACCCCCACCCTGTGGAATCTCTCCCATCCTCCAGCCACTGGCCCTTCCTGTGCTGATTGTATTTGCTTCTTTTTCTATCCAAAGTGACCGTATGGTTCCTGAGCTTGACACAATTGTCCCCCTGGAATCGACCAAAGCCTACAACATGGTGGACATCATCCATTCTGTAAGTGTCACATTGGCCGGTCTTGTCTGTGCTAGCTCAGCCACATCTGTGGTCCCTGTGCTTTGGCATAGGGAGGAAGTACGAAACCCACAGGCTTTGACACTGGACAACCGGGCAGAGTGTGGGGTGGGCACAGGACAGGGGCCACTCAGTAGTGTGTTCTAGGAAGAGCTAGTGATGGTAGCTATCATACTGGCTTTCCTGGACTAGAGGGCTGGAGGGAAGAGGAGCCAACTGGGCCAGTAGATTTCAGGGGTTGTTAGACAGCACTGGGAGGTGCATAGAGAAGGGTCTGTGTCCCCAAAGTCTGGAGTTGAGGCCAGGGAGACTTTTTGTTAGGTACCTTTGTTTGGAACCTTGCGCTCAGTGGGCGTTTGTTTCTCCAGAGGGATGGAGAGCAAAAGTACACGTGACATGGGTAGTTTTAGGTCCAAAAAAGGCTTTTAGTCCAAAGAAGGTAAAATAGGGTCTCTGTCATCAGGTCCCCTAATTCTCCTTTTGCTCTGTAGAGCCCCAGCTGCCGGTGGGACCTGTGGGTGCTGGAGGAAAGCCCCAGAGCCCTACTCTAGTTAGGCTGGGCCCTTAGTCTGTCTGACCTCCCCTCAGCACCTGTTTTCATCTTCTTTACTTCCTAAGGCTGGATCTAACCCCTTTCTTCTCTGCTTCCCACTCTGGTGAGATGACTTGGGCATTTCCTTCGTGGAGAAAATTGAGAGTTTAAAGTTTCTTACTCCCTGTAAGTGACCATTTCTCCATCTCACTGTCCTTCCATGTCTCCCCAGACTCAGAATGAGATGCTTCCACCTGGGCTTCAGACTCCATCCTTCCCCATCTGATGTCTTGCTTTCTTGACTAGACAAAATCTCTTAATTTCTTCTCCCTTTAACTCCTTCCTCTAGCCATAAATACATATAAGCATGTATAGATTTTTTTTTTTTTTTTTTTGCTGCTAAAAAAGAAAAACAAAACCTCTCTTAGTCCAAATCCCTCTTAAGCCCTCTTAACCCAGTTTAATTGCTGTCCAAATTCTTTTGTCCCTTTTCATTTAAAGCCCTCTTTTCTTTTCTTTCCTCCTCACTGGAATCTGGCCTCTGGTTTTCTCTTGAATGACAGACCTGCTTATGACTTCTCTAGTTGCTAAATCCAGGGGAATACAGCATGAAATAGTTATAGTTACAGAGGTAACCATTATGAAAAAATACTTTGCTTAAGTAACAAAAAAATGTATATCAAACGGATCCCAAACAAAGTGCATCACATAGAGAAAGCGAAGACTTTCCACACAAGCCTCTGAGAGAAACCACCATCCTGACTTTTGACTGTGTAAATTAGTTTTTGTTTGTAAGTTTTTTAACCACTGTATAAATGGAATCCTATGGTGTTCTGTGTCTTGCTTCTTTCACTCAACATTGTGTTTGTGAGATTTGTCTGTATTTTTCTCATTGGTCTCTTCAGCTTCTTGTATGAACAGACCATGGTTGATCTACTGTTGGTGGGCATTTGGGTGGTTTCTAGTTTGGGACTGTTACAGACAGTTCTGATATGAACACTCTGTTGTGTGATTTGGTAAGTAAATTACACATTTATGTTGGATCCATACCTTGGAGTGAAAGTACCACATCATAAGGTGCTCATGTGTTTATTAGTAGATATTGCCAAAGCGGTTTCCACGGGATTATGTCAATTGGTACCCCCAACCTGCAGCATCTAAGGGTTCTAGTTGCTTCACATTCTTTTCAACACTCAGCTGCTACCATGATGTCTTCATTATTGAGAGTTTATGGATGCTTTTATATTTAATAGGGATAGTTCTTCTTCTTCTTCTTCTTCTTTTCAGTTAGCCAGCATATAATACATTATAAGTTTTTGTTGTAATGTTTAGTGATTTATTAGTTGTATATAACACCCTGTGCGCATCACAATACGTGCCCTCCTTAATACCCATCAGGTGGTTACCCCATCCTACCTACCCCCTCCCTTCTGTAACCCTGTTTTTTTCTCTGCTTGTTTGCTTTTCCATATGAACTCTAAAATCTGTTTGTTTTGTTTGTGGGTAGTGGTGGTGGTTGAAATAGGGAATCCTGTTGTTTATATTGAGATCCTTTTAAAATCATGTACTAACTTGGGATAATTGACGTCCTTATGTATCTGAAACAATCTAAAAACATAGGTTGCATTTTTACTTGTTAATGTGTACCTTTTCCTCTTGAGGATTCTTCTAAAGATTTCCTTGTATAGGTTTTTCATATTTTTGTTTAGTTTATTCCTAAGCATCTTATCTTTTTACTGTAAAGAGAGTGTTTTCTATCTTCTAAACATTTTTTTTTGGTGTATATTAAATTACTGATTCTGCTATCATCAGTTTTCTTTCCTATTGCCTATTAAGTTGTCTATTTGTAATAGTTTTTACTGTTAATTTTTTGAAGTTTTCAAAGTGTAATAGTATACTAACTACTTGAATATAGCTTTTTTTTTAAAGATTTTATTTATCTATTTGACAGACAGAGATCACAGGTAGACAGAGAGGCAGGCAGAGAGAATGGGGGAAGCAGGCTCCCTGCTGAGCAGATAGCCCAATGTGGGGCTCCATCCCAGGACCCTGAGATAATGACCTGAGCTGAAGGCAGAGGCTTTAACCCACTGAGCCATCCAGGCATCCCTGAATATAGCTTTTTAAAGTAAGTTTTAAATTTTAATTCCACTAGAGTTAACATACGATGCTATATTAGTTTTAGTTATGCAATATAGTCATTCGGTAGTTTCATACCTCACCTTGTGCTCATCATGACAAGTACACTCCTTAATCCCCATCACGTGTTTCACTCATTCCCCACCCACCTGTCCTCTAGTAGCATCAGTTTGTGTTCCACAGTTAACAGTCTTTTTCTTGGCGTCTCTCTCTCTCATTTTCCCTCTGCTCATTTGTTTTGTTTCTTAAATTCCACATATGAGTGAAATTATATATTTGTCTTTCTCTGACTGACCTATTTGACTTAGCATAATACTCTCTAGCTCCATCCATGCTGTTACAAATGATAGGATTCCATTCATCAACTGATGAACACTTGGGCTGCTTCCATATCTTGGCTATTGTAAATAATGCTGCTATAAACAGCATTTTGAATTAGTGTTTTTGTATTTTGGGGGTAAATACCCAATAGTGTGATTACTGGATTGTAGGGTATTTTATTTTTAAATTTTTGAGGAACCTCCATACCATTTTCCACAGTAGCTGCACCAGTTTGCATTCCCATCAGTAGTGCAGGGGGATTCCTTTTTCCCCACATACTCACCAAAACTTGTTGTTTGTTGTGTTGTTGATTTTAGCTCTTTTGACAGGTGTGAGGTAATATCTCATTGTAGTTTTGATTTGCATTTCTCTGATGACTGATGTTGGTTATCTTTTCATGTGTCTCTTTGCCATCTGGATCCCTTCTTGGTGAAATGTCTGTTTGTGTCTTCTGCTCATATTTGATTGGATTATGTGTTTTGGGGGGATTGAGTTGTCTAAGTTCTTTATATCATTTGGATACTTACCCTTGATCATATGTGTCATTTGCAAATGCATTCCTCCATTCTGTAGGTTGCCTTTAGTTTTGTTGGTCGTTTCCTTGCTGTGCAGAAGCTTTGTATTTTTACGAAGGTCCCAGTAGTTTATTTTTGCTTTTGTTTCTCTTGCTTCAGGAGACCTACCTAGAAAAATGTGGCTAAGGGCAATGTCAGAGACATTATTGCCTGTGCTCTTCTAGGATTTCTAAGGTTTCCATTTTCACATTTAGGTCTTTAATCCATTTTGAGTTTATTTTTGTGTATGGTGAAAGAAAGTAGTCATTCTTTTATTTTTATTTATTTATTTTTTTAACATGTGCTCCACGACCAGCATGGAGCACAATGTGGGGCTTGAACTCACTACCCTGAAATCAAGACCTAAGCTGAAATTCGGAGTTGGATTCTTAATTGTCTGACCACCTAGGTGCCCCAAGAAAGTAGTCATTGCTTTGCATGTAGTTGTCCACTTTTCCCGATGCTATTTGTTGAAGGGACTGTCTTTTTCACCATTCCATATTTATTCCTCCTTTATTGAAGATTAATTGACCATATTGTGGGTTTATTTCTGGGCTTTCTATTCTGTTCCATTGATCTATGTGTTTATTTTTATGCCAGTACCATACTACTGGTGGCATTATGACAGCTTTGTAATATAACTTGGTCTGGAATTGTGATCTCTCCAATTTTGAGATTGCTTTGGTTATTTGGGGGTCTTCTTTGGTTCCATACAAATTTTAGGATTATTTGTTCTAGCTCTGTGTAAAATGCTATTGGTATTTGATAGGGATTGCATTAAATCTGTAGATTGCTTTGGGCAGTATAGACATTAAAATTTTTTAAATTTAAATTCAGTTAATTAACATACAGTGTATTATTAGTTTCAGAGGTGGAATTCAGTGATTCAGCAGTCTTACAGAATACCCAGTGCTCATTACATCACATGCCCTCCTTAATAGACATTTTTTTTCAAAGATTTTATTTATTTATTTGACACAGAGAGAGAGAGAGATCACAAGTAGGCAGAGAGGCAGGCAGAGAGAGAGGAGGAAGCAGGCTCCCCGCCAAGCAGAGAGCCCAATGTGGGGCTCGATCCCTGGAGCCTGAGATCATGACCTGAGCCGAAGGCAGAGGCTTAACCCACTGAGCCACCCAGGTACCCCTCCTTAATAGACATTTTAACAGTATTTGTTCTTCCAGTCCATAAACGTGGAACGTCTTTACTTTCTTTGTGTCATCTTGAATTTCTTTCATCAGTTGTTTATAGCTTTCATCGTAGGTCTTTTACCTCTTTGGTTTTTTATTCCTAGGTCTTTCATTGGTTTTGGTGTAGTGGTAAATAGGATTGTTCTCTTAATTTCACTTTCTGCTGCTTCATTATTAGTGTATAGAAATGCATCAGATTTCTCTCATGGATTTTGAATCCTGTGACTTTACTGAAATCAGTTATCAATTCTAGTAGTTTTTCAATAGAGCCTTTAGGATTTTCTCCATATAGTGTCTTGCCATCTGCAAATAGTGAGAGTTTACGTCTTCCTTACCAATTTAGGTACCTTTTATTTCTTTTTGTTATTTGATTGCTACAGCTAACACTTCCAGTACTATGTTGAATAAAAGTGGTGAGAATGGACATCCCTATTTGCCTGACCTTAGGGAAAAAGCTCAGTGTTTGCCCATTGAGTATGATGTTCACTGTGGGTTTTTCATGTAAGGCCTTTATTATGTTGAGGTATGTGCCCTCAGAACCTACTTTGTTATTGTTTTGGTTTGTTTCCTGGTTTTGTTTTTGTTTTTTTAGAGAGAACACATGTGCGAGTGGGGAGGGGCAGAGGGAGGGAGAGAGAAAATCTAAAACCAGATCCATGCTGACATGGGACTTTCACATTTCTGAGATCATGACCTGAGCTGAATTCAAGAGTTGGGTACTTAACCGACTGAGGCACCCATAGTGCCCCTGAACCTGCTTTGTTGAGGGCTTTTATCATGAATGGATGTTGTACTTTGTCACATGTTTTTTCTGCATCTATTGAAATGATCATATGGTTTTTATCCTTTTTCTTATTGATGTGATGTATGACACTGATTATTTTACTAATTTTAAACCACCCTTGCATCTTGAGATTAAATTCCACTCTATCATGGTGTTAAATTCTTTTTTAAGGTATTGTTGGTTTTGGATTGCTAATATTCTGCTGAGGATTTTTTGCTTTATTTATTTTTTTATTCTCAATATAGTGCATACCTTCCTCTATGTCCATCACCCAGCCACCCCATCCCTCTCAACCCTGCTCCCCTCCAGCAACTCTCAGTTTGTTTCCTGAGATTAAGAGTCTCTTATGGTTTGTCTCCCTCTCTGGTTTCAGCTTGTTTAATTTTTGCCTCTCTTCTCCTGTGATCCTGTTTTGTTTCTCAAATTCCTTGTATCAGTGAGATCATATGAATCTTGCCTCTCTCTGATTGACTTATTTTGCTTAGCCTAATACTCTCTAGTTCCATCCACGTGGTTGTAGATGACAAGATTCTGTTTTTTTGGTGGCTGTGTAGTATTCCATTGTATATATATATATGTGTACACACACACACACACACACACAAACACATATACGTATATATACCACATCTTCTTTATCCATTTATCTGTTGATGGACATCTAGGCTCTTTTCATAGTTTGGCTATGGTGGATATCGCCACTATAAACATTTGGGTATACATGTCCCTTCAGATCACTACATTTGTATCTTAAGGGTAAATACCCAGTAGTGCAATAGCTGGGTTGTAGTATTTTAAACTTTTTGAGGAACCTCCGTACTGTTTTCCAGAGTGGCTGCACCAACTTGCATTCCCACCAACAGTATAGGAGGGTTCCCCTTTCTCTGCATCCTCACCAACACCTGTTATTCCCTGACTGGTTATTTTTAGCCATTCTGACTGGTGTGAGGTGGTCTCTCACTGTGGTTTTGATTTGGTATCGAGTGATGCTGAGCACCTTTTCAAGTGTCTGTTGGCCGTTTGGATGTGTTCTTTGCAGAAATGTCTGTTCCTGCATTTCCTGATTGGATTATTTGTTCTTTGGGTGTTGAGTTTGATAAGTTCCTTGTAGATTGTGGATACTAGCCCTTTATCTGATATGTCATTTGCAAATATCTTCTCCCATTCTGTCAGTTGACGTTTGGTTTTAGTGACTGTTTCCTTTGCTGTGGAGAAACTTTTGATCTTGATGAAATCCCAGTAGTTCATTTTTGCCCTTGCTTTGTCCTGCTTTGTTGAAGATAAGTTGACCATAGAGTTGAGGGCCCATTTCTGTGCTCTCTATTCTGTTCCATTGATCTATGTATCTGTTTTTATGCTAGGACCATACTGTCTTGATGATTATAGCTTTGCCGTTAGAGCTTGAAGTCTGGAATTGTGATGCTGCCAACTTTGGTTTTCTTTTTCACGACTTCTCTGGCTATTCGGGGTCATTTCTGGTTCCATACAAATTTTAGAGTTATTTGTCCCATTTCTTTGAAAAAGGTTGATGGTATTTTGATAGGGATTGTATTAAATGTGTAGATTGTTCTAGGTAGCATAGACATTTTCACAATATTAAATTTCTAATCCATGAGCATGGAACATTTTTGCATTTCTTTGTGTCTTCCTCCATTTCTTTCATGAGTACTTTGTAGTTTTCTGAGTACAAATTCTTTGCCTCTTTGGTTGTCCTAGGTATCTTATGGTTTTGGGTACAGTTGTAAATGGGATCAACTCCTTAATTTCTTTATCTTCTGTCTTGTTGGTGTGTAGTAATGCAACTGATTTTTGTGTGTTGATTTTATATCCTCACATATTACTGAATTCCTGTATGAGTTCTGGCATTTTTGGAGTATTTTGGGTTTTCCACATAAAGAATTGTATCATTTGCAAAGAGTGAGAGTTTGACTTCTTTGCCTATTTAGATGCCTTTTATTTCTTTTTGTTGTCTGATTGCCGAGGCTAGGACTTAGAGTACTACGTTGAATAGCAGTGGTGATGTGGACAGTCCTGCCGTGTTCCTGACCTTAGGGGAAAAGCTCTCAGTTTCTCCCCATTGAGAATGATATTTGTTGTGGGTTTTTCATAGATGGTTTTTATCATACATTGTGAAGAGTTTTGATCAAGAAAGGATGCTGTACTTTGTCAAATGCTTTTTCAGTGTCTATTGAGAGTATCCTATGATTCTTGTTCTTTCTTTTATTAATGTATTGTATCACATTGATTGATTTGCAGATGTTGGACCAACCTCGCAGCCCAGGAATAAATCCCACTTGCTCATGATGAATAATCCTTTTTTTTTTTTTTTAAGATTTTATTTATTTATTTGACAGATAGAGATCACAAGTAGGCAGAGAGAGAGAGAGAGAGTGGAGGAAGCAGGCTCCCTGGGGAGCAGAGAGCCCAATGTGGGGCTTGATCCCAGGACCCTGAGATTATGACCTGAGCCAGCCACCCAGGCTCCCCTAATCCTTTTAGGATATCGTTGGATCCTATTGGCTATTATTTTGGTGAAAGTTTTCACATCCATGTTCACCAGGGATATTGGTCTGTAATTCTCCTTTTTGATGGGGTCTTTTGTCTGGTTTTGGGATTGAAGTAATGCTGGCCTCATACAATGAGTTTGGAAGTTTTCCTTCCATTTCCATTTTTTGGAACAGTTTCAGGAACATAGGTATTAATTCTTCTTTAAATGTTTTGTAGAATTCCGCTGGGAAGCCATCTGGCCCTGGGCTCTTGTTTGTTGGGAGATTTTTGATGACTGCTTCAGTCTCCTTACTGGTTTTGGGTCTGTCTAGGTTTTCTATTTATTCCTGGTTCAGTTTTGGTAGTTTATATGTCTCTTGAAATGCATCCATTTCTTCGATATTGTCAAATTTGCTGGTGTATAGTTGCTCATAATATGTTCTTATAATTGTTTGTATTTCTTTGGTGTTGGTTGTAATCTCTCCTCTTTCATTCATGATCTTATTAATTTGGGTCCTTTCTCTTTTCTTTTGGAGAAGTCTGGCCAGGGCTTTCACAATCTTATTAATTCTTTTAAAGAAACTGCTCCTAGTTTTATTGATTTGTTCTACTGTTCTTTGGTTTCTATTTCATTGATTTCGGCTCTGATCTTTATGATTTCTCTTCTCCTGCTGGGTTTAGGCTTTCTTTGCTTTCTTTCTCCAGCTCCTTTAGGTATAGGGTTAGGTTGTGTACTTGAGACCTCTCTTGTTTCTTGAGAAAGGCTTGTATCGCTATATACTTTCCTCTCAGGACTGCCTTTGCTGTGTCCCACAGATTTTTTTTTTTTTTTAAGGACTATTTATTTATTTATTTATTTGACAGAGAGTGAGATCACAAGCAGATGGAGAGGCAGGCAGAGAGAGAGAGAGAGGGAAGCAGGCTGCCTGCTGAGCAGAGAGCCCGATGCGGGACTCGATCCCAGGACCCTGAGATCATGACCTGAGCCGAAGGCAGCGGCTTAACCCACTGAGCCACCCAGGCGCCCCTGTCCCACAGATTTTGAACAGTTGTGTTTTCATTATCATTTCTTTCCTGAATTTTTTCAATTCTTTAATTTCCTGGTTGACCCATTCATTCTTTAGTAGGATGCTCTTTAGCTGCCATGTATTTAAGTTCTTTCCAACTTTCCTCTTGTTGAGTTCTAGTTTCAAAGCATTCTGGTCTACAAACATGCAGGGAATGATCCCAATCTTTCGGTAATGGCTGAGACCTGACATAACCCAGGATGTGATCTATTCTGGAGACTGTTCCATGTGCACTAGAGAAGAATGTGTATGCTGTGGCTTTGGGATGGAATGTTCTGAATATATCTGTGATGTCCATCTGGTCCGGTGTGTAATTTAAAGCTTTTATTTCCTTGTTGATCTTTTGCTTAGATGATCTATTTCTGTGAGGTGGGTGTTAAAGTCCCCTACTATTATTGTATTATTGGGATGTGTTTCTTTGGTTTTGTTATTAATTGGTATATAATTGGCTGTTCCCATGTTAGGGGCATAGATATTTAAAATTGTTAGATCTTCTTGTTGGACAAACCCTTTAAGTATAATATAGTGTCCTTCCTCATCTCGTATTACAGTCTTTGGCTTCAAATCTAACTTATCTGATATAAAGATTGCCACCCAGCTTTCTTTTGATGCCCTTTAACTTGGTAAATTGTTTTTCACCCCCTCACTTTAAATCTGGAGGTGTCTTTGGGTCTAAAATGAA
Source organism: Mustela nigripes (assembly GCF_022355385.1). Lineage (NCBI taxonomy): Eukaryota > Metazoa > Chordata > Mammalia > Carnivora > Mustelidae > Mustela > Mustela nigripes. The sequence goes on from NC_081558.1 coordinate 92,753,876, forward strand.
TTTCTTGCAGCCAGCATATTGATGTCTTGTTTTTTGGTTTTGTTTGTTTGTTTGTTTGTTTTTTTAAAATCCATTCATATACCCTGTGTCTTTTGATTGGGGCATTTAGCCCATTTACATTCAGGGTAACTATTGAAAGATATGAATTTAGTGCCATTGTATTGCCTGTAGGAAGACTGTTACTGTATATTGTCTCTGTTCCTTTCTAGTCTATGTTACTTTTAGGCTCCCTCTTTGCTTAGGGGACCTTTTTCAATATTTCCTGTAGGGCTGGTTTGGTGTTTGCAAATTCTTTTAGTTTTTGTTTGTCCTGGAAGATCTTTATCTCTCCTTCTATTTTCAATGACAGCCTAGCTGAATATAGTATTCTTGGCTCCATATTTTTCTTGTTTAGTGCTCTGAATATATCATACCAGTCCTTTCTGGCCTGCCAGGTCTCTGTGGATAGGTCTAAGGTCTACTGTCAATCTAATATTTCTACCATTGTAGGTTACAGACTGGTTTCTGAGCTGCCTTCAGGATTTTCTCTTTGTCACTGAGACTTCTAAGTTTTACTATTAGATGATGTGGTGTGGACCTATTTTTACTCATTTTGAGGGGGGTTCTTGTGCCTCCTGGATTTTGATGCTTGTTTCCTTCCATACATTAAGGAATTTGCCCGCTATAATTTGCTCCATTATACCTTCTGCCCCCTTCTCTCCTTCTTCTGGGATCACAATTATTCTAATATAGTTTCATCTTATGGTATCACTTACCTCTCACATTCTTCCCGTGTGATCCAGTAGTTGTTTATCTCTTTTTCTCATTCTCAGCTTCTTGATTTTCCATCATTTGGTCTTCCATATCACTAATTGTCTCTTCTGCCTCATTTATCCTAGCAGTGAGAGCCTCCATTTTTTATTGCACCTTCCTAATAGCCTTTTTTATTTCAACTTAGTTAGATTTTAGTTCTTTAATTTCTTCAGAAAGGGATTTTATTTCTCCAGAAAGCGTTCTTTAGCATGTTCTATGCTTTTTCTCTTTACAATCATCATTCTGAATTCTAATCCTGACATCTTACTAATATCCATAGTGATAGGGTCCCCAGCAGTCTGTCCTGCCTCTTGTTCTTTTATTTGAGGTGAGTTTTTTTGCCTTGTCATTTTATCCACAGAAGGCTAGATGAATGAGAGAACAAAATGTTAGAAGGGTAACAACAACCCCAGAAAAATATACACTAACCAAAACAGAAGAGACCTGAAATTAGGGGGAGAAGAAAGGGAAAAAAATATGATTAGGCTGATGAACAGAACAGAGCCACATACTTGATTTTGGGTGTGTTTTGTTGTGTTAAAAGAAACTGCCTGCCAGAAATTTAAAGAAGGAGAAACTTACATATATATAAAAATAATGATAAACCCAATAAGGGATGCAATATGACTGTAAAGATGAAAATTAAAGATTTTTAAAAAGGAATTGATAAGAAGTTGGTTGAACAAAGAAAAAAAAGAGAGAATGTGATTAGGCTGGAGATTGGATGGTTTTTTTACTTCTATGTTCATGAGGGATATTGACCTGTAGTTCTCTTTTTTGGTGGTGTCTTTATCTGGTTTTGGTGTCAGGGTGATACTGGTCTCAAAGACTGAATTTGGGTTTTCCTTAATCCTCTGTTTTTGGAGTAGTATGAGACTAGGTATTAACTTGTCTTTAAATGTTTGTGACACTCACCTGTGAAGCTCTCAGGTCCTGGACTTTTGTTTGTTGGGATTACTGACTCTGTTTCTTCACTAGTTATCAGCCTATTCAGATTTTCTCTTCCTGCTTCACTTTGGTAGGTTATAGGTTTCTAGGAATTTATCCATTTCTTCTAGGTAGTCCAGTTTGTTGGCATGTGATTTTTCATAATGTGTTACAGTTGTTTGTATATCTGTGGTATTGGGTGTTATTTCTCCTCTTTCATTTGTTTCTGTGTTTGAGACCTCTTCCTCTCTCTCTCTTCTTTTTTTGTCTTAAAAAATTTTTTTAAAATTTAATTTAAATTTAATTTAATTTTTTTAAACTTAATTATTTGAGAGAGTGAGGGAGAGTGGGAAAGAATTTCAAGCTGACTCCCAGGTGAGCATGGAGTGTGATGTTGGGCTCAGTTTCACAACCCTGAGATTGTGACCTGAGCTGAGCTGAAATCAAGAATCAGATGCTTAACTGACTGAGTTACTGAGGCACTCCTCTCTGTCATTTTTAAAATTTTTAAAATATTTTATTCGTTTATTTGAGAGAGAGAGAGAGAGCAGGAGTGTGTGCAGGTTGGGCGAGGAGCAGAGGGAGAGGAATAAGCAGATTCTACACCGAATATGGAGTCTGACATGATCAGTCCCACCACCCTGAGATCATGATCTGAGCCAAAATTGAGAGTTGGATACTCAACCGACTGAGTCACCTGGGTACCCCCTGCCCCCCGACCTTTTGAAAAATGAATTTGGCTTGCAGTTGATCTTTTCAAAGAACTGGCTCCTGATTTCATTAATCAGTACTATTGTTTTAGTTTCTACATCATTTATTTCTATTCTTAGCTTATTATTTCATTCCTTCTGCTGATCTGAGGTTTTTTCTTTTTCTAGCTCCTTCCTGTGTAATGTTAGGTTCTTTATCTGAGAATTTTCTTGCTTCTTGAAGTATTGCTATCAACTTCCCTCTTAGAATTGCTTTTGCTGCATACCCCAAATTTTGGACTGTTGTGTTTTCATTTTCATGTAATTTTTTATTTCTTCTTTGATTTCTTGGTTGACACATTTGTTGTTTAATAGCATATTATTTAACCTTCATGTATTTGTGTTCCTTCCATGTTTTTTTCTTGTGGTTGATTTTTAGTTTTATAGTATTGTGGTTGGAAAAGGTGTATGATCTGACTTTAATCTTTCTGAATTTGTGACTTTGTGGTCTAATATGAGATCTGTTCTGGAGAATATTCCATGTTTACTTAAAAAGAATGTGTATTCTGTTTTATGATGGAATGTTCTGAATATATATGTTAAATCCATCTGGTCCAGTGTTCATTCTAAGCCACTGTTTCCTTGTTGAGTTTCTGTTTGGATGATCTGTCCATTGATGTAAGTGGGGTGTTAATGTGACCTACTATTATTGTGTTACTGTTGATTATTTCCTTTATGTTAGTAACTGTTTTATGTATTTGGGTGCTCCCATATTGTGTGTGTAAATATTTACAACTGTTATAGCCTATTGTTGGAGTCTCTGACTGTTGTGGGGCGTGGTTCATCCCCAGTGGGGGTGGGGGGGTGGGGGTGTATTTTAACCAGGTGTCTGCTGATCTGCTGGCAAATTAAGACCTGCTTTTGTTGCCGGAACTGAGGTCCTGGAGAATGTGCTGGTGGGGAGATGAGTTGGTAGAGTTTGTGTCAGTCTTCTGGGGTACTGAAGCAAGTCTGGGATGGATGAATCCACTGAAGCATGGAGGAAGCAGGGCTTGGTATAAGCATGTTAGTGTCCACACTGAGCTGGTTCCTTCAATGGCCTTGTGTTTATGCTGGGGGTTTGGGGGAGGGAAATGGTGCATGATAGTTTCTGGAAGGGTGTCCCCTTGATCCCTACCTCTCTGGGTCATGCTCTGAAATAGAAAATCACTCTCCCTCTTGTTTGCCCTCATTGTTTTTCAAATTGCTGTTTCCAGGCTGTATGTCCATCTGGTGTTTGTTGTGTTGTCCTTAAGGGTGGGGACTCTGCTTCCTAAGGCCCTTTGGGCTCTCCCAGAGCCCAGCCCTCCAGTTATTAAAATTCCAGGCTTTAAGTTCTGCTGATTTTAAGAATGCAAAAAAAATCCAGCCCCTTTCAATTTCAAAGCCAAATACTATGGGGAGTCATCTTCCCTGTATGGGCTTCTCAGCATAAAAGTCTGTTTTTCTCCCTTCCCCAGCCACTGGCTTCCTCCTGACCATGGTTGGCCATGGTCTGTTTCTCTCCCAACTGTGTCTTTGTCTTTCCTATGTTCTTTGACGCGTCCTATCCTTTACCTTTAGCTGTGGAATTTGTTCTTCCAGTCTTCAGATTGTTTTCTGGGTTACTTACACTGATGTGTTATCTTCTTGTATCCATGGGATAAGGTGAGCTTAGAGTCCTTTGACTCTCCTGTCTTCTCCAAATAATGATTACATGAAATAGTTCTGTCTTTTTTTTTTTTTTTTTTTAAAGATTTTTTTTTTTTTTTTTTTTTATTTGACAGAGAGAGATTACAAGTAGACAGAGAGGCAGGCAGAGAGAGAGAGAGAGAGAGAGAGAGAGAGGCAAGCAGGCTCCCTGCTGAGCAGAGAGCCTGATGCGGGACTCGATCCCAGGACGCTGAGATCATGACCTGAGCCAAAGGCAGCGGCTTAACCCACTGAGCCACCCAGGCGCCCAGTTCTGTCTTTTCCTTTGCAGTTATTTTATGCTCTTTCTTTCTCTTGTCCAACTGCGTGTCTGTAACTCCATATTTTGTCAAATGCAGTGATGAGTAATGGTTGTGATTGTGGGCATACTTGTCTTATTCCTGATTTCAGAGAATGTAATTAGTGTTTTCTAGTTTTATCTTTTTTCATGTAAAAAGAGCTTCAACTGTTTCTTATTTTAATTTTTGGTTTTTGTTTACTTGTTTTTTCTTAAATCAGGGATTCCTTTTGAAAATCTTTAAATGCCTTTGAGCATTTATGGAAATGATTTTTTTCCTGGATCTGTTTATAAATCTTAATAGATTTACTAATATCAAATTATATGTACATTCCTGAAGTAAGCCTTATTTGTTGTATTTTGTTACTATTTCATTTTGGATATTTATGTCAATATCATATGATATTAGGTGTTTTTTGTTTGTTTGTTTTAGGTGTTTTAAACTCAGTTTTTTTGGTGTCCATAGTGTGCTTATTTTTCATATATTCGTCTATTAGGGCTGCCATAACAAAATACCAGAGACTGGATTGCATACACAACAGACACTCATTTTCTTACATTTTTGGAGGCTAGAAATCCCAGACCAGTGTTTCAACAGGCTTCATTTCTGATGAAGCTTGTCTTCCTGGAGTGCAAATGGCTGTTGTCTTGCTGTGTCCTGATGTGGCCTTTTGTCTGTGTGTCAAGGAAAGAACTCTCTAGTGTCTGATAGAACTGGTGTCATCATAAGAAGAGAACAGATTAGGGCACCACCCTTATGACCTCATCTAAATAACATTATGTACATTATGCTCTGCTCTCCATATGTGTAGCTACCATCTCTCATGACAGAGAGCTATTCCAAATAGCTCCTTATGGACTCTGTTACCAAATGTAGTCACATTGGGGATTAGACTTCAACATATGAATTTGGGGTGATGGTTCACAAGTCTTAAGTGTCATTAAAAAATTTTGCAGATTTTCTTTTTCTAGGCCCTGAAATTATTTAAATGGCATTAGAATTATTTGCTTTTAGAGATTTGGTCGAAAATTTCCTGTGATATTGAATTGTCAGGACCTAGTGCTTTTTTTTTGTCAGGGAGGAGTGGCTTTTTATAGCTTCCCCTGTTCTTTAATGTTATTGGCTCTTTATTCTTTGGGGTCAGGTTTGGTAATTTTTTCTTTAATTATCTATTTTTTCCAGGCTTTCAGTTTTATCTGAATAGGGTTATCCATAGTAGTCTTATAAGATGAGTGAATTCTACTAGAGTGGTTTTCTCCTCTGACATTTCTTGTTTTAGGTGTTTTTCATTCATTTGTATTCAGGTATAGTTGACATACAGTATTATATTCGTTTCAGGTGTGCAACATAGGGGACAACTCTGTACATTATGCTCTGCTCCCCATATGTGTAGCTACCATCTCTCATGACAGAGAGCTATTCCAATACTTTTGACTATATTCCCTGTGCTGTACCTTTAATCCTCATGACTTATTTATTCCTGACTGGAAGCCTATACCTCCCACTCCTTGTCACCCATTTGGCCCATTCCGTACACCCCTCCCCTCTGGCACCTATCAATTCTCTGTATTTACAGTTCTGTTTCTGCTTTTTTGTTTATTTTATTTCTTAGACTCCATGTATAAATGAAAACCTATGGTATTTGACTTTCTCTGTCTGACTTAATTCACTTACCTCATAGGTCGTCCATCCATATTATTGCAAATAGGAGGATCTCATTCTTTTGTATGGCTGAGTAATTTACCACCATATACAATATACTACATCTTTATCCATTCATTTTTTAAGGTTGTTTTTTCATTTATCATTCTTAAAAAATTTTTAATTCAGTTAATTAACATATAATGTATTATTGGTTTCAGAGGTACAGGTCTGTGATTCATCAAGTCCTATATAATATCCAGTGCTCATTATATCTCATGACCTCCTAATGTCCATCACCCAACATGTAACACAGTTACATGTTACCCCATCCCCTCACTCCTCTTCCCTCCAGCAACCCTCTTTGCTTCCTATGATCAAGAGTCTCTTATGGTCTCTCACCCTCCCTGGCTTTGTCATTTTATTTTTTTCCTCTCTTTCCCTGTGATCCTGTTTTGTTTCTTAATTTCCACAAATCCATGAGATCATTGGATAATTGTCTTTCTCTGATTGACTTATTTCACTTAGCATAATACCCTGTAGTTCCAGCCGTGTCATTGCAAATGGCAAGATTTTGGTTTTTTTTTTGATGGGTGAATAATATTCGTGTGTGTGTGTGTATGTGTGTCACATCATCTTTATCTATTCATCTGTTGATGGACATCTAATCTCCTTCCATAGTTTGGCTATTGTGGACATTGCTGATCCCCTTGGGATCACTACATTTGTATCTTTGGGGAAAATACCTAGTAGTGCAATTGCTGTGTCCTAGGGTAGCTCTATTATTAACTTTTTAAGGAACCTCCATTCTGTTTTCCAGAGTGGCTGCACCAGCTTACATTCCTACCAACAGTGGAAGAGGGTTCCCCTTTCCCTGCATCCCCACCAACATCTGCCATTTCTTGTCTTGTTAGTTTTAGTCAGTCTCATATGAGTGGTGTCTCATTGTGGTTTTGATTTGTATTTCTCTGATGCTGAGTGATGTTGACCATTTGTTCCTTGTGTGTGTTGGCCATTTCTCTTTGGAGAAATGTCTGTTCATGTTTTTTGCCCATTTCTTGACTGGATTTTTTGGTTTTCAGGTGTTTAGTTTTATATGATCTTTATAGATTTTGGATATCAGCCCTTTATCTGCTTTGTTATTTGTAAATAACCTCTCCCTTTTGCTGTTTGTCTTTTGGTTTTGTCAACTGTTTGCTTGGCTGGGCAAAACTATCTTGATGAAGTCCCAATAGTTCATTTTTGCCTTTATATCCCTTGCTTTTAGTTCTGTGTCTAGCAGGAAGTTGCTGCAGCTGAGGTCAAGATGTTGCTGCTTGTGTTCTCCTCAAGGATTTAGATGGATTCTTGTTTCACATTGAGGTCTTTTATCCGTTTTGAGTCTATTTTTGTGTATGGTACAAGGAAATAGTTCAGTGTCATTCTTCCATATGTGGCTGTCCAGTTTTCCCAACACCATTTTTTGAAGACACTTTCTTTTTTCCATTGGATATTCTTTCCTGTTTTGTCAAAGATTAGCTGGTCGTAGAGTTGAGGGTCCATTTCTGGGTTTTCTATTTTGTTCCCTTGATCTGTGTGTCTATTTTTTATTTATTTATTTTTTTGCTAGTACCATACTGTCTTGATGATTATGGCTTTGCAATAAACTTGAAGTCTAAATTGTGATGCCACCATCTTTGTTTTTCTTTTTCAACATTCCTCTGGCTATTCGGGGTCTTTTCTGGTTCCATACAAATCTTAGGATTATTTGTTCCAGCTCTGTGATAAATGCTAATGGTATTTTGATAGGGATTGCATTGAATGTGTAGATTGCTTTGGGTATCTTTGACATTTTCACAATATTTGTTCTTTAATCCATGAGCATGGAGTGTTTTTACATTTCTTTACAGCTTCTTTAATTTCTTTCATGAGTGTTCTATAGTTTTCAGAGTACAGATCCTTTGCCTCCTTGGTTAGGTTTATTACTAGATATCTTATGGTTTTGGGTGCAACTATAAATGGGATTGATTCCTTAATTTCTCTTTCTTCTGTCTCATTGTGGGTGTAGAAATGCAACTGATTTCTGTGCATTGATTTTATATTCTACCACGTTGCTGGATTCCTGTATGAATTCTAGCAGTTTTGGGGTGGAGTCTTCTGGGTTTACTGCGTAGAATACATGTCATCTGCAAAGAGTGAGAGTCTGACTTCTTCTTTGCTGATTCAAATGACTTTTATTTATTTTTTGTTGTCTGATTGTTGAGGCTAGAACTTCTAGTTCTAGTTCTGTGTTGAGCAGCAGTGGTGATAGTAGATATCCCTGCTGTGTTCCTGACCTTAGGGGGAAAAGCTCTCAGCTTTACCCCATTAAGAATGATATTGTGGGCTTTTTAAATGTCTTTTTATGATATCAAGGTCTGTTCCCACTACCCCTACACTATGAAGAGTTTTAAGAAAGTATGCTGTATTTTGTCAAATGATTTTTCTGTATATTTTGAGAGGATCATATAGTTCTTGTTCTTTCTCTTATTAATGTATTGTATCACACTGATTGATTTTCAGATGTTGAACCAACCTTGTAGCCCAGGAATAAATCCTACTTGGTCGTGGTGAATAATCTTTTTAATGTAATGTTATTCGTATTAGCTAGTATCTCGGTGAGAATTTTTGTATCCTTGTTCATCAGGGATATTGGTCTGTAATTCTCCTTTTTGATGGGGTCTTTTACCTGGTTTTGGGATTGAGGTAATGCTAGCCTCATACAATGAGTTTGGAAGTTTTTCTTCCTTTTCCATTTTTTCTCCCAGTTTTATTTTTTGAGGCAGCTTCTGAGGAATAGGTATTAATCCTTCTTCAAATGTTTTGTAGAATTCTTCTGAGATTCTGTCTGGCCCTGGGCTCTTGTTTTTGGGAGATTTTTGATGACTGCTTCAGTCCCCTTACTGGTTCTGAGTCTGTTCAGGTTTTCTGTTTCTTCCTGGTTCAGTGTTGGTAGTTTATATGTCTCTTGGAATGCATCCATTTCTTCCAGATTGTCAAATTTGCTGGTGTATAGTTGCTCATAATATGTTCTTATAATTGTTTGTATTTCTTTGGTGTTGGTTGTAATCTCTCCTCTTTCATTCATGATCTTATTAATTTGGGTGCTTTCTCTTTTCTTTTTGATAATTCTGGCCAGGGGTTTATTGATCTTACTCTTTTAAAACACCAGCTCCTAGTTTCGTTGATTTGTTCTACTATTCTTTTGGTTTTTATTTCATTGATTGCTGCTCTGATCTTTATGATTTCTCTTCTCCTGCTTGGTTTAGGCTTTCTTTGCTGTTCTTTCTCCAGCTCCTTTAGGTGTAGCATTAGGTAGTGTATTTAAGACTTCTCTTGTTTCTTGAGAAAGGCTTGCATTGCTATATACTTCGCACTTAGAACTGTCTTTGCTCCATCTCAAAGATTTTGAACAGTTGTGTCTTCATTTCCATTCGTTTCCATTAATTTTTTAAATTCCTTTTTAATTTCCTGGTTGACTCATTCATCCCTTAGTGGGATGGTTTTTAGCCTCCATGTATTTGAGTTCTTCCAAATTTCCTCTTGTGATTGAGTTCCAGTTTCAAAGTATTGTGGTCTGAAAATATGCACGGAATGATCCCAGTCTTTTGGCACCAGCTGAGACTTGATTTGTGACCCAGTATGTGATCTATTTGGGACTGTTCTGTATGTACTTGAGAAGAACTTGTATTCTATTCCTTTAGGATGGATTGCTCTGAATATATCTGTGAAGTCCATCTGGTCCAGTGTGTCATTCAAAGCCCTTATTTCCTTGTTGATCTTCTGCTTAGATGATCTGTCCATTGCAGTGAGTGAGGTGTTAGCTTCCCCTACTATTACTGTATTATTATCAGTGTTTCTTTAATTTTGTCATTAATTGGTTTAAGTGGATGCTTCCATGTTAGGGGCATAAATATTTACAATTGTTAGATCTTCTTGTTGTATAGACCTTTTATGTGCGATATAGTGTCTTTCCTCATCTATTACAGTCTTTGCTTTAAAATCTAATTTTTCTGACATAAGGATCGTACTCCAGTTTTCTTTTGTTGTCCATTAGCAGGATAAATGGTCTTTCACCCTTCATGTTCAATGTGGATGTGTCTTTGGGTCTAAAATGAGTCTCTTACAACACCAATGAATCTTTCTTTTTTATCCTGTCTGATAACCTGTGTCTTTTGATTGTGGGACTTAACCCATTTTTCTTCAGCGTAACTGGTAAAGGATATGAATTTAGTGCCATTTTATTGCCTGTAAAGTCACTGTTTCTATAGATTGTCTCTGTTCTTTTCTGGTCTGTGCTACTTTGGGCTCTTACTTTGCTTAGATTGCCCATGTAATGTTTCTTGTAGGGCTGGTTTAGTGATTACAGATTCTTTTAGTTTCTGTTTGCCTTGGAAGCTCTTTCTCTCTCCTATCTGAATGACAGCCTTGCTGGATAAAGTATTCTTGCCTGCATATTTTTCTCATTTAGCACCCTGAATATATCATGCCAGTCCTTTCTGGCTGCAAGGTCTCTGTGGATAGGTCTGCTGCAAGACTAATATTTCTACACTTGTAGGTTAAGAACTTCTTGCCCTGAGCTGTTTTCAGGATTTTCTCTTTGTCTTTGAAGCTTCACTATTATATGTAGAGGTGTTGACCCTTTTTTATTGATTTCGAGGGGGGTTCTCTGTGCTTCCTGGACTTGAGTGCCTATGTCCTTACCCAGTTCTAGGAAATTCTCAGGTGTAATTTGCCCCAGTGTACCTCTACCCACCCCCTTCTCTTTCCTCTTCTGGGATCCCAGTTATTCTAATACTGATTTGCTTTATGGTATCACTTATCTCTTGAGTTCTTCCTTCCTGGTCCTATAGTTGTTTATGTCTCAGCTTCATTATTCTCCACCATTTTGTCTTCTATGTCATCAATGCTCTCTTCTGCCACATTTATCCTAGCAGTTAGAGCCTCCATTTTTTATTGCATCTCATTAATAGCCTTGTTGATTTCAACTTGATTAGATTTTAGTTCTTTTATTTCTCCAGAAAGGGATTCTCTGGTGTCTTCTATGCTTTTTTCAAACCCAGGTAGTATCTTTATAATAGTTATTTTGAACTCTTATTCTCACATTTTATTTCTGTCCATACTGACTAGGTCTTCAGCAGTCAATACTGCCTCTTATTTTCCTTTTTGAGGTTTTTCTGTCTTGTCATTCTTTCCAGAGAAGAATAGGTGACTGAGAGAACAATATATGAAAGTAGGAAAAATGACCCCAGAGAAATATAAACTAAACAAACCAGAAGAGAACCAAAAGTGAAAAGAAATTTTTAAAAAAAAGGAAAAAAAGAGCGAAGCAGAGTATTATCAGACAGTTGAGCAAGACAGATATACTAGATCCTGGGTGTATTTTGGTTTGTTTGTTACAAAACTAGACCCCAAAATTGTAAAGACAGGAAAAGTTATCTATCTATCTATCTACATATGAATAAAGTTATATATATATTATTTATATATTATTAAAGTATATATAATTATTAAAATTATATGTATATTATTTATATAAGTTATATATATATGAATAAAATTAAATAATATGAGAGACTAGAACCTAACTGTAAAAATGGCAATTGAAAAAGACCTTAAAAAGTTGTTAAAGTAGGAATTGGTTGGAAAGGAAAAAGAAAAAAAAATGGAAAGACTAAAGAATCATGAGGGAAAAACCGTGAATTCTATATACTATTTTCCCCTAGCATTGGAGTTTTGCAATTTTGTGTGATCATTAAACTTGGCGTTAGCCAGATTTTCTTGCTGATCTTCCAGGGGAGGGACCTGTTGTACTGATTCTCAGTGTCTTTGCCTCAGGGGAGTTCCGTGCCCTTGCCAGGGGGCTGGGTTAAGTCAGTGCCTCCAGCTTGCTCTATGCAGCTTTTGTTCCCTGAAGGCTTTCTGAGGTGCTTTAGAGGATGAGAATGAAAATGGCAGCCTCCTATCTCCAGCCCAGAACCAAAAGCTCCCACCCCTCCACTCATCTGTGCACCCTCAGGGGAAAGCAGTCAGTCACTCTTGCCTCCGTGTTTACCCAGCCTGTAACTGAGCATTTTTATCTCAGGGATGCTACACCTTTCAAATCTCCAAACTTAGCAGACTCCTGTGGTGTGCTCCCCTGCTGCTCCTCCTGGCGGAGGGAGTGGAGCGTCTTTCTGAGGTTCTGATCTTGCTGGGCCCCTGCTTGGAGAGCAGTCTCCCAATTGAACCATGGTTCACGGTTTATGGCAGCTTGGAGCTGATAGCCCACTCCTCACTTCCCCGATTGCACCTGATTTGCTGCTCCGGTGCTGGACCTCTGCTGCACTCAGGCATCCCTGGTCTTCCTGAGACCACAGTGTCCCACCTAGGATTCTGCTCTCCTTCGCCACCTAAGTGCCTTTCAGGTGGGGACATTCCTCATCTAAGCAGACTTTTAGGTGATTTTGCACTTTGCTGATAATATATCACTTTCCAGTAGCCGGCTTATGGAAGCTCCCTCCTCCTTCAGTTTATCTTCATATATATCTATATATATATATAGTTTGGTATCTTGGTGTCAAGTTTTGTAAGTTTTTTCATACTTTGGATATTAACCCCTTGTTGAATATATAATTTGCAAATATCTACTCCCATTGCCTTTTAGTTTTGTTAATCATTTCCTTTGCTGTGCAAAAGCTTTTTTATTCTGGTAGTCCCAATAGTTTATTTTTGCTTTTTTTCCCTTGCCTGAGGAGACACATCTAGACAAATGATGCTAAGCCTGAGGTCAAAGAAATTACTGGCTTTCTTCTAATAGCGATATAGTTTCAGGTCTCACATTTGTTTGTTTGTTTGTTTGTTTATTTATTTATTTAATTTATTTGACAGACAGAGATCACAAGTAGGCAGAGGGGCAGGCAGATAGAGAGGGAGAAGCATGGTCCTGCTGAGCAAAGAGCCTGATGTGGGGCTTGATCCCAAGATCCTGAGATCATGACCTGAACTGAAGGCAGTGACTTAACTCACTGAGCCACCCAGATGCCTCCAGGTCACACATTTAGGTGTTCAATTTATTTAGGTTTCTTTTTGTCTATGGTTTAAAAAGTGATTGATTCTTTTCAACATGGTGGTTTGGTTTTCCATACCATTTATTGAAGAAACTTTTTTCCCCCATTTATCATAGATTAAATGACCTTGTAAGTGAGAGTTTATTTTTTGGGCTGTCTGTTCTCTTCCACTGATCTGTTTGTTATTTTTTGCCAGTACCATACTGTCTAGATTATTACAGCTTTGTGGTATAATTTGAAATCTGGCTTTGTGCCATCCCCAGCTTTGTTCTTTCTCCAAATTGTTTTGGCTATGGGTCTTTTGCGGTTCCAAATGAATTTTAGGATAATTTGTCCTAGTATTGTGAAACTACTGTTGTTATTTTGGTACAGATTGCATTGAAATTTTAGGTTGCTTTGGGTAACATGGGCATTTTACCAATATTTATTCTTCCAATCCATGAGCATGGAATATCTTTCCATTTGTTTGTGTCATCTTTAATTTCTTTTGTCAGTGTTTTAGTTTTCAGGGTTACTCGTCTTTCACCTCCTGCCAAGTTTATTCTTGGGCATTTTATTCTTTTTGGTGCAGTTGTAAATGAAATTAGTTTCTTAATTTCTCTGCTACTTTGTTATTAGTATATAGAAGTACAAAAGATTTTTGTATGTTAATTTTGTATTCTGCAACTTTACTGAATAAATCTATTCTAATAGTTTTTTGATGGAGTCTTTAGGATATTCTCTGTGTAGTATCATTTTATCTGCAAATCATGACCGTTTTCCTTCTTCTTTACTAATTTTGATGACTTTTAGTTCTTGTCTGATAGTTACAGCTAGTATTTTCAGTTTTATATTGAATAAAATGTGAATGTAGAGACCTTTGATCCTGATCTTACTGGAAAAACTCTGTTTCTCACAATTGAGTGTGATGTTAGCTGTGGGTTTTTCATATGTAGCTTCTATTATGTTGAGGTATGTTCCCTCTACACTCATTTTCTTGAGCATTTATATCATGAACAGATGTTGAATTTTGCCAAATGCCTTTTCTGTATCTGCTGAGATGGTCACATGATTTTTATCCTTCATTTTGTTAATATGGTGTAGCACATTAATTGATTTTGTGCATACCAAACCACTCTTGTGTCCCCAGAACAAATCTCACTTGATTGTGATGAAGATCCTGTTAATGTATTGTTGAATGAGGATTTTTGCATCTGTGTTGATCAGGGATAGTCGCCTGTAGTTTTTCTTTTTAGTGAAGTCTTTGGTTTTGATATGAGGGTAATGCTGGCTGTGCAGATGGTATTTAGAGGCTTTCCTCTTTTTTTGAGTATTTGTGGAGAATATGTATTAATTAAATGTATGGTAGAATTCCCTTGTCAATCCATTTGGTGCTGGACTTCTGTTTATTGGGAGTTCATTGATTACCAGTTGTTTTATTAGTAATTGGTCTGTTCAGATTTTTAATTTCCTCCTGCTTCAGTTTTGAAAGATTATATGTTTTTATGAAATTACTCATGTTTTCCTAGGTTGTCCAATTTGTCCACATAATTTTTCCAACTAGTCTCTTATAATCCTTTGTATGTTTATGGTGTAGGTTATTACTTATTTCTCATTTTATTTCTTTGTGTCCTCTTTTTCTTTTTCCTCGATGGCTAAGGTTTATTTAGTTTACTCAAAGAACCAGCTCTGGTTTCATTTTTTTTTTCTTTTAGGATTTTGTTTATTTATTTATTTTGTCAGAGAGAGAGAGAGAGAGGATGTGCAGGGGAAGCAGCTGGCAGAGGGAGAAGCAGGCTCCCTGCTGAGCAAGGAGCCCAGTGTGGGACTTGATCCTAGGACCGTGGGGTCCCGAAGATTTTGGACCATTGTATTTTCAGTTTTCTTAATGTATTTTTAAATTTTCTCTGTGTTTGTGGTTTTGTTGTTGTTGTTGTTGATCCATTGGTTGTTTAGTAGCATGTTGTAGCCTCCGTGTGTTTGTGGTTTTTTTACCTTTCCTTTTTCTGGTAATTGATTACTAATTTCATATTGTGGTAGTTGGAAAAGATATTTCAGTCTTGTTCATTCTTCTTGAGAGTGTTCCATGTGCTCTTGAAAAGAACATGTATTCTATTTTTTGGGTGGAATGTTCCATGTTAGTCAGTTCTTACGTGTTTTTTATGGGTACTATTTGCTCATGGATTTTTCTGTCTGGATGATCTATCCAGGGGTATAAATGAAGTGTTAAAGTATTACTGTAATTATCAATTTCTTTATGTCCATTAATATTTGCTGTATGTATTTAGGTGCTCTGGTGTTGGGTGCATAGATACTTAAAATGTTAGATTTTCTTGTTGGATTGGTTCCCTTATCATTATGTAATGGTATTTTTTGTCTCTTGTTACAGTCTTTGTTTTAAAGTCTGTTTTATCTGATATATGTATTGCTACCCTGGTTTTTTTTTTCCTTCCAGTCGTATGTAATATTTTCATCCATCCTTTCATTTTCAGTGTGTCTTTATCTTTAGGTATGAAATGAGTTTTTTTGTAGATGGAATACAAATGGGACTTGTTTTTCTTTTTTTTTAATCCATTCCTTTTCACTTGAAGCATTTAAACCATTACATTTAAAGAAATTATTGGTATGTACTTGTTGCCATTTTGTTCACTGTTTTCTGGTTGTTTTTATAGCTCTCTATCCTTTCTTCTCTTGGATTTTTTTTTTTTTTTGACTGTGATCAATGACTTTCTTTAGTGTCATGGTTGGCTTTCTTTCCCTTTATTTTTTTGTGTTTTTATTATAGGTTTTTTGGTTTGTGGTTACCATGAGGTTCATATATAACATTCCTAAGTATACAGTATGAGGACATTCTAAAAGAGCTTCATTTTTACTGTCACCCACCATGTTTTATGTATATGATATTTTATATCTTTTTATTTTTTGAGTCCCCTGAACTTTTTTTTTTTTTTTTTTTTTTTTTTTTTTT